>NW_011354301.1:3399-15572 GCF_000735185.1 Notothenia coriiceps | reverse complement strand
GGTGCAGCTAGTTTGAATGACTTTGTATACTGCAGGGTAGCTTGTGAATTTACTCCAGGTGGAACTAAAGTCTGATTTAACACTTGATTATATTTCACATCATTCATCCAAATCTGTAAACTAACTAAAGGTGTTCAAAAATGTAGTTGAGTAAAAGTACAATATGTACCTCTGATTTGTAGTGGAGTATAAGTACACAGTATCAAAACATTGAATTACTCTAAAGTACAACTACCTCAAAATTGTACTTAGGTACAGTACTTGAGTAAATGTGCTTAGTTACTTATCACCACTGCTGATTCAGGAACCTAAACAGGCAAGTGTCAGCATTTACAGTATATCGTCATGGATACACTGGAATAAAGCATATGAAGTGTCTCAGGATAGGGAACAGTGTTAGGCAGGTCTTCAGGAATGTCTCCTAACTAGACATGTCTCCCCACACAGAACATTAAAGTTTGGCCCCAACAAGCCGGTGGAAAGTGTGAAAGTGGGACAGCTGCCCAATCGGCACACTGGTTTTAATCACACAGACCTCAACCTCTGTAGAGCGAGGATGAGTCACCCGGCTAATTGTCGCCACCAGAGAATGAGGGCATGAAACTCGTTGGAGACCATGTTCTTGAATTCCAACACTTAATTTGTTAGTCACGTACCATTCATTTTGTGGGGTTCTAGGTAGTAGACACGCCCAAGAATTCCAGCGCCCAAAAAAGCTTCAGGCTTAGTGAGCATTTGAAGACCTTCATTACTACATTTTATAATCATAATATTCTGGGACCCATCTATTGAAGGTCAACCGTGCAGACCCCTCAGGCCTCCACAGGGCACAGCTAACTTGCAATGTTTACTGATCCCTGTTAGCATGACTTGACACATCCTAGGTGTGATGTATTTACTATACATACATACATACATACATACATACATACATACATACATACATACATACATACATACATACATACATACATACANAAAGTGCAGATTGTTCCATCTCAGAATAATATATATGATATGTTTTATAATGATTGATCATGAAAGTGTTCTCAAAGCTGGTAAAGGTGCAGCTAGTTTCAAACTAGCTGCACCTTTACCAGCTTTGAGAACACTTTCATGATCAATCATTATAAAACATATCATATATATTATTCTGAGATGGAACAATCTGCACTTTTACTTTTGGTAATTTAAGTATATTTTGATCCTAATACATTTTTGAATGCAGGACTTTTACTGTTAACAGAGTATTTCTCCATTCTGGTACTTCTACTTTTACATAAGTACAAGATATGAGTACTTCTCCCACCTCTTACATATTACATAGGTTAGTGACCATGTGTGTAACTTACCCTTTGTCAACTGACTGAGGCTTTGGACCGTATGGATACTGCTGTATGTCAGTGTGCGTTTTTAGAATGAGACGAGTTGTTTTTACACCAATGCATTTCTCTGCTGTACAGTTGCTAGAGTTGACGCATGAACACATTAGACCTAAACCGTGTCTGTTTGAAGCTCTGACTAAGCCTGGAGCCAGACAGGTGCCTAACTGTGGGACTGAGAAAAGTTTCAACTAGAAAGCGCCGACTCGCCCCCCAGGAGAGGTGATTTTTCAGACATAGACTCACTTTCAGCATTAAAGCAATAATGACTCCATCAAACCACAGATTACTTGCCAACGAGGATGCCAGAACACTTTTATGTGTAAGCAAAAGTCATTAACAGCATTTTAAACATAAGGGAGCTTGCTTTAATTAGCAGCAACTCTGTTATACAATCATCTATGTTCACATGGCTCAGTGGCCGTCAGGGTTGTTGCGTTTGTGTTGTGGGAGCCCAATAGCTTTACTTATCCAAATGTATTTAGTGCAGTCCAATTATTTGTGCTGCTCTGTGTGAGCTGAGGACAGCTCCAAGTTTGATGGAGTGAGATTTTAGTGTCAGAGCTGACTCATGGCCACCCAACATGCAGCTCCCGCTAGATGTCTCAGTTGCTGTTGGCTTGCTAGTGACCATGTAAATGAGGTTGTTTTCCATGTGGCCGCAAAATATGTGAGAGTGCAGAGGAGAGGGGCCATGGGAGGGACTCAGCTGTGTACTGAATGTTTGTTTATCGGGGAGATGTGTAGGGGTGAGAGAGTTTCAGTCACCGCCAGGGGTAAGCCTGAAGGGAGATCATGCATTTGGTCGTGTGTGGTTGTTGTGTACATGTCTCTCTCTCCAAGGTTATTCTTGCATAGTGCACGACACATCAGGGCAGGCTGAAATAATTGTTTGTGAACACTTCTGAATGTTTGCTAAGGACCCCTAATGGTTGCTGTTTTTCACAATCTGAACATGCCAGGGGGCCGCAGATCATTAACAACTGCTTCAGTAGCAAAAGGCATTTTCAGCAATCAGTGATGCTTAAAAAAACGCAACATTTTGATATTTGCTGTAGGGCTGTAAAAATGATATTAAATCGTCCAGCGTATATATTTTCTTATTACATTTCTATTCAAATATCGGCTAGCTCTATTTAAATGTGTGCTCTTTATTCTACTTTAAACTGTTGTGTTCATTATGGACATAAGTTGTGATTTATTTTTATTTCACAAAAACTATTTTTGAAACATGCTATATCAAGATGTTGTCATGATCTTTGTTTTTTGTGTTTCCTTTTTTATTTAGAAAATGTCTCTCTTGTTGTATCTAGCCTGGTTTCACTTCCTGTCTGTTTTGTTACCGCCTTGATTGTTTGCCCCGCCCTGATCTATCCACCTGTGTGTTCTCACCCTGCTGCACTTGTGTTTTTGCCTGCCCTCTCCATCTTTGTGTGTATGTCGGTTTGTCCCAGTGTTCTCTGTCAGTTAGTAGTTCCCGTAGATGTTTCCCCTGGTGGGGTTCTGCCCCTCAATGTTTTGCATGTGTATTCCTTGCATTATCCCTAGTATTCCTTGTGGATTTGTTTCCCCGTTTTTCTTCTGCCAATCTGAGCTGTCCCTAGTTTCTTTTTTTTGCTGTTGCATTAATAAACCTCCTTGCTTAGTTTTGTGTTTTTCCAGGTTTTGTTCCAGCTTTCATTTCAATACAGCTCGCCTTTATTTAATTATACCTGCCTCCTTTGTTCTACTCTGTTTGGGTCCTGCTCTACACCTACACATTGCCACAGAAAAAAAAAGACCAAATTGGGATGGATGTAAGGTTCTTGCCATTTCGACGATCACTATTTTGTCATGGTTTAAAAACTGAAAATGAATCCCACACCTGATATTTATGTGCTACTAACAATGTGCACAAATCTAAGTAAATCAATTCAGTTGTTATCTTCCCCGCCATTTTTTTTTTATTGTCAAAAGGCTAGAAGGGACAAATAAGTGGGATTCAACTTAATTTTTATAACTTCACTTAAAGGTGGGGTAATTTTGAGAAACCGGATCGAGATAAACTTTTTGTTATATTCCATGGAATGCTCTTAACATCCCGATAGCAATGAATATCTTAAGTGCTTTGACAAAAAATCCATAAAAAAATGTCATCTGTGGAAGCCGTAGTACTGTAAAAAGAGAATTAGCTAACAGTAGCTTCAGTTTGGTTTGGTAATGACGCTTGAATACACACACTAAAGACAAACACTATATGTGTATATGTTCATATGAATGAGGGACTCAGGGTCTTTTATGGGTACGTCTGTTGGTTTGTGGGTTTCTCATATTGTTGAATGTGTATGAGTCCACTGTCACTGTTTAATGTGTGTGTGAGTGTGTGTCTGTTTCCACCTTCACCTCTGCTCTGCTGCCGGTTGACTATCCCCCCCAGGGTCCAGCGGCGGTCCAGCCTCTTCAGATGTGCCTTGCGTCTCTTTGTAACTGATGATGATTAAGGTGCAACCAAAAGGAAAACAAGGAAACAAAAGTGGAGTTTGTGTGAGAAGCAAATATTATCAAAAGAAAAAGCAGTTGTTAGCAGCATAACAATAGTTTCTAAGGGACAATGGCACATAAATGGAGTCAACAAATCATCACTTGGAATGGTAAGCTGGGTTTGTAAGTGTTTTAGCTAAGGATATGTTAAAAGTAAAGTTAGCTGCTGGGGGATGATGCAATTGTTTACAGGCAATAGATATACCAGTCAAAACTCAAAAATGCATGTAGGGTTCATTTCGAGGGCTTACTCTTCCTAAGTTATTTAAGATGGATCAGGCTAGCCAATGCGAGTTATACTTTAATGTTACTTATAGATGGATGTGTACTGTGCATGTTTAGTATGTTTTGCATATCAATTTTAGAAATGCGATGTATTACTTTTTTAAAGATAAAAAAACAGGCCTTTCCTGTTAAATATTTGTTTTATGAATGTATGTGGTCTGCAAATGCTAAAATCGGATTGGATTGGTTCATCCGTACTTAAAAATCACACAAAAGTAAATACTTTCTGTTTTCTGGTACTCTGCTCCACCAATAACATCATTCTTTTCAGACTATGAAATGTTTAAATGGGGTAAAATCCTGTTTACAATTCCCCAGAGTCCAACTCAGCATCTACAAATGAAGTGCTTTAACTTTTATTTATAATGATATCGACAGCAAAACAGAGAAAAGCAGCACGATTGTTCTGGTTACTTGACTCCTAAACACCACACATCCATAAATAGGGAAATCCTTTTTAGCACCTGATTAAGATTAAGCTTGATGTTAAGAAAGGATCAATGTCTGTGTTCACTGTCAACCTACATCTCATAAAGCCATCTCTGACTTGAATTGATTCCACTAGGAAGTAAGACAAAGATGGTAGTGATATACATTGATAAGGTCTGCACATAGTTGCCGCTGCAGTGTGATGAACTTGTGACCTCTTTCACTCCTTATTACTTCAGAGCCTCAGTAATAACATGATGAGTAATGTTCCTATCTTGTATGAGCCCACATGAAGAGCAAACACATTAAATGGATTACAGCACTTGTCTTCCATCTCTCTTGGTACTCTGATTCCTTCTCCATTTCCTGTCCTCTCTTACCCCTCATGTCCCGCCATCTTTCCTCCTGCTCCACAGCTCTACTGTCTTCCTTTGTGTGCCTATGCTACTTGTAATTTCCTCTCTCCTCTTGATTCCTGTCTGCCTTCCACCCATCCCGCTGAGCACCACCCTACTCCCGCTGACCTCCTAATTGAAATATCAGCTAAAGGGAAGGCACAAAGGGAAATGTTATTTTGAGGTAATTCCAGCGGGGCCGGCTCACCTGTCGGTTCCTCTCCAGCGAGCCGAGCTGGAGACCAGGCAGAGATAATGAGATGTAAGGGACGACAGGAAGCGGGAAGGGGAGATCAGAAATAAGAAGTGACGATGTGTGCAAACACAAAGACACCAGGCCCTAATGGGAAAATGGGGTCCACTGACGGAGGATGGGGGGTGGAGGTGTGTGTGGTTGTGAGCTCAGGCACTCCCCGAATAAATGGTGCATTGGTTAGCAAATACAGTATAAAAAACAAATTAGAGTGTGTATCCACAGGCTTAAAGGATGATTCTGCTTTATAATAACCTGGGTGTTATTTGGTAGAATATGCCAAGTTTCCCAACACTAATAAGCAGATTGCCCACGCCAAGTACATAGCTTTGATGTGGCGCAATTTAGATGAGCACACACAGTTTTATTGTCCATCAAGGGATTATTATCAGAAGGTCACCCTTGAAATAGAGATCAATGATCTCAATGGGATTCACCTGCATAAATAAAGGTTTGAAATGAAATGATTATCCACATTTAGTTTTACTAAGATTTTACTACGACATACTCATGCCTGCGCACGACTCTTCCAGAGAAGTGTTTTAAATGATCAGGTTCTAGTGAAAGTGCATGTTTGTGAAGTAGTGAGCATGCAAATGAGACTTAAATTAACCTTTATTTGTATTGCAGTTTTTTTTTTTTGTTCAGCATGGGGATTAAACAATATATTTTTTAGATTTAGTAATTTAAGGAAACACAGGGGAGCAGTTGATAAAAAATAGTAATTTATTATAATAATTATTGCTTTAACTCTCTGTTTTAAGATTCCAGCTATACAAATAGTAGTCCACCGATTAAAAAGTAAAAAATGAATGCCTGGCCGCTGCATTACCCAGAATGCAATTGGGCAACTGCTGTTTCAACAAATATAAGTTGTGTGGTAGATACAGTTTATTTAGCTTCAAGCCTACAGCAGAGATGAGCAGACGGCTACAGAGGGCTGCTATACAGTGGTGCAGTGACAAGTCCTAAAACCCGGAAGTGAGTTAGCATTTTACCACTACCGGTTCCCTCGTCTCAGAGTCAATGGGATTTCTCCATAGGGTTTTGGAAAATAGCTGGAAATAAGGTCTGTGGTTGACACAAATTTAAGAGACAGATCACATTTTGTTCTACGACATTAAATACATCAGCAGTGACCCCACTGGTGATTTTTGAAGAGTTTACGTGTCGGAAAAACAATGGTTGTTAACATGTGGCTGAATAGGACTACAGAAGTTGTCGAGGAAGTTGTACATCATAACACCGAACACGAAAACACTCCCGCTAAGTTTGTTTTCCTTGTTCTGCTTGAAAGCAAGTACCTGCGCTCTTGCAAACTGTTCAAACAAACGCTTCAACTTGTTCAATTTTGAATCTGTATTTTTAAGTTGGCGTGTACTCGTCTGTAGTACGTTTATAGCATGACGTTAGCACTTAGCTTCTGGCGATTCGATTTATGATTCAAAAATTATAAAAGTAGGGTAGACATGTGGATATCATCCGGCTGAACAAAACATTTATCAAACAGTTTCGTTTTCCACAGACCTTATTTCGAGCTATTTTCCAAAATCCTATGGAGAAATCCCATTGCTTTTTTGTCGAGGGAACCCATGCACAGCTTATTTCCGGGTAAATACGTCATCCCTGCACCACTCTGTTGTCCTTTTCTAAGTCAACAACTTCAGTTTTTTTCATTTTGAAGTCCCAACATGACGCTGACTCAAGTCAGGTAGATCAGACGTCACAGCAGTTTTTGCAGTCTTATTCCCTATTAATTTTAAACCGACTTTAATGTGTACAATTGGCACTATTCCTTGATGATGAAACGGTTGCATTAAAAAAGCATTAACATGTTCAAATGGTGCGCATGTAAATGTTTGCATCAGAAAAACTAAAGTAAAAATGACAAAAAGACATAAACAAATCTACCTACGGTCATAGGCTCCATAGAGGAATTATGGGATAGAGAAAATGCTTTTTAACCTGGAGAATAGTTACATTACATTACACAGACTATAGGCTACATGCACTGCCATTTCCGACAGTCTGCACCTTTTCAGAACTTCATTTATAATAAGAGGTGGGAGCAGATATCTTTAAAGAGGAAATATTATGGAATATTTCAGGTTGATATTTATATTTAGTGTCTCTACTGTGACATGTTTCCATGCTTTACGGTTAAGAAAGCTCTTTATTTTTCTCATACTGCCTGTGCTGCAGCACCTCTTTTCATCCTCTGTCTGAAACTAGAGCCCAGTCTGCTCTGATTGGTTAGCCTGCGAGGCCTCGGGATGCGGTCACCCGTTTTGGACATGTTGTATTCGCAGTAAACGTAAACGCGAAAGCCTACTCCGAGGGAGGCGTTCGTACTCCGTGGGGACCGCTCACTCCGGGTGCGGTCAGACGCATCTAGACGCACATCCGCTCCCGCAGGACTACATCTACATGTAGAAAGGGTGGGTATGTGTGTGGACTAAACATATATTGACGACCAGTATGTGAGTCATGTATACGATTTGAACTCTCTACACACGTCTACTCAACATTTGTAAGATCCTTGTTACAAGTGTCGGTAAGAAGTACCGGTACTAATTTCTGACGCACATCACTACTGATCGAAACACACGGTTAGGCCTTCAAACGGGTAGGTACTCTCCTCATCAAATGGTATAAACTAACCTACAACATCTTGCTTTGCGGGAGTTTGTAGAGAAGTCAACAACAATTGGTCTTGAGAATAAAGCGTCGTAAGTTTTTTTCTGAAACTATTCCCGCTCACGTTGGGCTTTACTTTTACAATTGAGTAAAGGCGCCGAAATTCGGTGAGTAAGGACCGTTTAAAATAACGAATCGTCTATGACCATTATATGCGCTTATAGGTCTGGTGAGACGATAGAGATATAATGAGAGATTGAGTGGCTAGACGACCAAAGAGGCCCGAAAAATAAGAGATGATTTATTCGAGTGACTGTGCACACAAGTCTACCGGAAAATAACACCCGGGCGATACTTTGGACGAACGTTATTTAGTACGACAGATTAGGTCGGGTTAGGCCAAAACATATACGGGGTGTGGACACTCCAAACCCTACCTTTCATAGCAGGCCGCTTTCCCTCGCCCGTAGTTACCTTAGGCTGCGCGTAAGAAAACAAGTCTAAACACTGCCGGACCTATAAACTTCTTCTTTACAATAAAACACAATACACCACGCGTTCAGACAAGCGTGATTTAGGAGAGGAGAAATGTGACCTGAAGGGGTTTATACATTGGTCTCTGCTAAACAACGTAGACCCGTAAAGGTTAATAAGCATGACAACACATATAAACAACAGCGTAGAGAAACAACATTAAGAAAAATGTTGTCTTTGTGAACACAGTAACGCAACCGGAGGTTTATAGTCACCATTTGTACGGGGTTGTACGCCAAAGAGTTATTACCAAAAACCACGGGTCGAACAAAAGATACGATGTGCGTGTCCTCAGCGGGGATCTGTGTCTGAGTTTGTGTGAAAGGTAAGTGTGTGAACCTCGGAACCTCTGGTGTCAACGTCGGGGGTACCGACTTTGAAAAATCATGGTCTGACGGCGGTTTTCCCAAACGCCTTATAAAAAAAAAACACACAAGGTGTCTTAATAAATAAGAAGACACAGAGAGAGAGAGAGGCCCTCCGACTTGAGAACGTCCACTCCGAACCAAACAACACTGCGGATCACAAGCAGAGTGACGACCAACAATACACAAAAAAAAGAAGACCACAGTATTCAGGGGAAGTCCAAATCTGGTGTCCCCCTTGGTTAACAACCATTTAATAATCACGTGTTAGTGTTACAGAGTGCCTATGTAGGAGGTGTATATTGTCCTTGTTAACTAATACGGTTGTGTAAAAAGTAGGTAGCAATTCTGTACGTTCGGGAGGTCCCAAGGCACGGAATAAGCTAGCACGTATAAGACATTCTGTGTGTGTTTGTGTGTGAGCGATCCTTACCTACTGTCAGGACGTGTCAGAACGGGTGAGCGACATTAAAACGGCTACGAAGTAAGGAGAGAACCATAGAAAGATGTGTGTGTGTTGTGTGTGTGCGCGTGCGTGCGTGCGTGCGTGCGTGGCGTGCCGTGCGTGCGTGTGTGGTGAAATGTAGAGAATGTGTGGTGTGTGTTTGTTGAATTACCTACAACAGTCCCGGATATTTTGTAACCTTAGAAAATGTTAGGACAACAACACACAAAACAATACACACAAGAAACATCTGACACCCGAGTCTTGTTCAGGAGTATTATAGTGCGTACGTGTGTCTTCCTAAGTGGTGAACATAAAGGCCTAGGTGTGAACACAAAAAGTTACGTGTGTTGTTTACACAAGGCAAAGTATATGACGATGTACATTTATTTTAGGTTTTTTGCGGTCTTTTTTAAAATGTATAAATAAAAAACTAGGAGTGAAAACAAAATGCAATTTTGGGTGACGTGGACGTTTGTGTCTTGCCGAAAGACAACGTACCTAGCGACCGTAAGTACACACCCAAAAACTCCTGAGGCGGACGCCAGTGGGCTAAGTCATGAACATTAAAATGATTAGTATAATAAAAACTACAGAGAAGTTAAAGATGGTTAGGTTACTCGCCCGGGGGTTCTCCATAATAAAGAACGCAAGTACTGCATCGCGAAGTACATGCCGTAAAACGCGACAGGCACAGGTAACAACAAGAAAAAAGACACTGTATAGAAGGAGGGTACGACTTGTGGGAGAGTCTGAAAGTAAAACGACAAGATGTATTGATGAATATTACACAACGAAAAAAAACACAAGAAATGGGTACCCTTTGGTTTGTCTACCAATGGACACTAATTCAGTCTCACTCTTTGTCAGCACTTATTTAGTCTAAATCAGTCTTAGGCACTCTTTACGCCCTGTTTATACTGGGGCCCTCCTTTGACCCTCTCACGTTACTTTAGCTCAGAGGGTGATTATAGAGCCACAAAGTCCCCAACCGTTCATACGGAATGTGGCGACCAATAGTTGAGCCATTTAGTTGGGTCCCAAAAAGAGACAGCCGACTTCGCGCAAGTGCACTTCTCCCTGTCCCACTCGTTGTAAACCTGTTAGTGTTTGTACCTCTTCGCATGACTCTCGTCGTCGCAGTATAGAAAACAATAAAAAATAATCTGACTATACATGAAATTTGTAGGTACTGAATTTGTGAACTAGGTCCTATTTCAGTGTATCGACTGGACGTTCCACTTAGTCTTGTCGACCAATGTTTTTTGCTGGTTCACAAACTTACGCATGTAATTGTTCCAATACTATAGTGACGGGGTAGTATTCTGTACTCCACCTAGACTGAATTAATGTAAACTGAGTTCCCACAAAGCCCGTATTGAATTAAAAACAAATTTTATTGTGAAGACGTATGGTCATACACTGATATTCACAACGTGCCCGGTATATACCGAACCTCTTCGACTGACTCACTTACTCCGCTCATTTGACGACTGTCGGCCGCACTTCGAGCCTCGCTATAAGCGTACGCGTAGGCCACACTTTGCGTGGTTAATAATATATTAATGTTTTATTTTTAGCGGGTGAGAGGCATGTCGCGGTGAAAGGCTTGTCCTTTACGTGCGTTTATGTTATAAAATATAATATATAGTAATATAATAATTATTAAATAAAATATAATTTCTTTCTGTAGAACATAAAATCATGCGCGGCGATAACTAATTACAACGGTTGTAAACCTGGAACTGTTGCAGGTGTATCGATATCCACTTTAATAATAATTAATTTGTAATTCGAGAAACTAAATTATTAAGCCTCGACTAGGAGAAAACAGAAATAAAAGAATAAATCGGAATAGACACTTATTATTATTGCATGTTTAAAAAAAAAAATAATTTACCCTGTCATCACAGGCACTGCAGTGGTATCCCAAAGACGTCCTCAACGACCTCTTCCGGGAATCATCCCGCCTCAGCCGGCGACGGCAGAGCTGTCACTGCAGTCTCGGATTGGAGTCCGGACGACGTTTCGACTAGGTTTATTCCCGTTCTCGCCTCGGCCGCCCGTATTCTATTCAGCTATAAATTTAACTTCTTATGAGGTGGCCGTGGTTTGTTGTTTGTGCAGCCCTCAAGTTCAACACAAGGGGCCTAGTCGATTCGGGACATCCGTAGGACCCTCGATTGTCTTCGATTGCCTCGATCGTCACCCACCATTTCGTCGTCAGTGATGTCTATGGACCAGTAGTTTCACTGCTGCCGGGATTAAATACGTTTGGTTTTAATTCTGGATTATATTGGTTTTCCCCACGCAAATCATTTTTAAGTGAGGGGTTAGGTAACAGTATTTCCACCTTAGATTGATACAGGTCTTATAAACAATAACGTAGGGTCCCTCCGTCTTTGTACAAATAAAGACGACATTTCAACCTGTAAAATTGTTTCACAGATACCTTTTATCGAGGAAAGACGTCGGTAGGGGTTAGCGGTTATCTACTTGACGTCAAACACCGTGAAGGAATACCCGAAGACAGAGGGTCACTCAAACCGCGAACCCAATCCAGTCTAATACGAGAACCATAATAAATCCGCCTGTTGGGGAACAAAATTTTCAATGTAACCGTTGTGTGAGTTTATTGTCACCACCCTATGGAATAAAAATGCAAAACGTCTTTGTCCGAGAGGAATATTTCGGGGAATTTTTGGACTCTCCGGAAAAATATCGAAAATCAAAAGGGAAAGACATCACACATGTCATATACAATCACGATTAACCAGACGATTCCGAGTTTAGGGTTTCTACGTATTGAAGGTATGAATTACTGTAGGTGATCCATTGTGACGTTGAAGATAACCGGTCACGAAGTTGTGGTACATGCACTATTCCGATTCCCCCACCTGTAGAGACTAACCACTGGTTAGGTGTTGT
>NW_011354301.1:0-3354 GCF_000735185.1 Notothenia coriiceps | reverse complement strand
GTGCGGAGGCCTCGGAGCGTCACCCGTTTGACATAGTCATGTATTCCGCGTAAACGTAAACGCGAATAGCCTCACTCCGGAGGGAGGCGGTTCTACTTTCCCGTGGGAGACGCTCCACTCCGCCACCGACGGGGTGCGTCAGACGCACTTAGACCGCACATCCCCCCCGCCGGACTAATCTACATGTCAAAGTGGTGGGTATGTGTGTAACTTAAAACGAATATAATTGGAAAGACCGAGTAGATGTGAGTTCATGTATATCACGATTTGGAACTCTCTACACACCGTTTACTCAACAATTTGATAGATCCCTTGTTACAAAGTGTTCGGTAAGAAAGTACGGGACTAATATTTCTGACCACACAACTACTGATCAAACACACGGGTTAGCCTCCAAACGTTAATGTACTTCTTCCGTCAATAAATGGGTATAAAACTACAACCATCTTATGCTTTGCATTTTGTAGAGAAAAGTCGAACACAATTGGTCGTTGAGAATAAAATCCGTCCCGTAAGTTTTTTTCTGAAACTTTTCCGCTCACTTGGGCTTTACATTTTACAATTGAGTAAAAGGCCCAAATTCCGTGAGTAAGGACGTGTAAAAATCAACAATCGTTATGATTATACAAGTAAGAGAGAAAAAGGCAGAGGGAAAAAGAAGAGAGAGGTTCCGGACCACCAAACAGTCGGTGTCGCGTCTCCTCGTCCCGACCCACGGTCGGTGTATGGACCTGAAGGGTTTTACATTGGTCACTGCTAAACCTAGAACCCGTGAAGGTCCTGACCTCTTTTCGCAATCGCGTTGGTGTGTGTTTAACTATCTAATATTTTGTGTCTTTGTGAACAGAACCCCCCCCGTTGACGCTCGCGACACAGAGGGCCTCATCATCACACAACTTTGCGTGGGGCCACAAGTTGGCCAGAGGCGGCCCTGCATCTAATATTCATGTTGGGTACATCTAATACCATTGGCGAACCATGTCTATCACAACGGGACCTTCTGTAAACACACACACACACACACCCCCCGCCGTTATAATGTCCATCTTTTCATTGAATTGTCGTCTTGAAAAGGGTACTGACAACAATTCCGAAACAACATAATCTTCACCTGTTGCCATTTTAACGTAAACAACGAATAAAACTTCAAATGAATTGCTACATTGCATTTATCTAGATCCTCTGTCTCGAGCCAGTGAACTATCGGGCCTTCTAGAATACCCTGGAACCGAGGGAAACTCTGAAAAAACACGCCCATTGGCTACAAATCAATATATGATTGGTTGATCAAACTGTCAGTCCAAACATACGCTCTCATTCAGTGTGAGGACCAGGGCATTCGATCAAGGATATAGAATACCTTGGTTGAAGGATATTCTACTCAGAGACCCAGAACAAGATCTGATTGGTTGCTTTCTTTAACACAAAACCACTGAAATGCGTAGTGCATGGACCGAGAAGGACAAACAAATCAACGTACCACTGTAATATTACAGATCAACAACACAGATACGATTCTCATTTATTCATTTGATTACATTTTATTTATATAATTAAATCAATTTTTTGTTTTTTTTATCTGAGTGTTCCACGATAGAGAGATCTGATATGAGCTCACAATGGCTGGACGTTTCACCAACTTGGAAAGCTCTCATCAATAATAACCAGACACCAAAGAAAATCCTGGAAAGAGGAAGATGCTGGAGATCTCCAAGCTCATCATACAGTAGATCAACAGAAGTTAAAGGCTCTTGTTGCATGAAGGAGGTGCTTCATTTTTTCCTATTCCTCAATTTGAAAGTTGTTTTACCTCCGCTGTTTTAGCTAGAATTCCCTTGCATCCCTGAGCTAAGTATCTCCAAGTCAAACAAAACAAGGGAAAAAAGTCTACAGCGATGAAAATAGCAATTTGAAGTTGTACTTAGGCATTGAGAGAAAGGCTACTATCAGCATGAATCACAGTCATAATACTTATTTGGGCTAACCCAAGTTTAAACAATTACCCCAAGGGGAAGATGAATATTCACAACAATCCTATGGTTGTTTATCCAATAATTGTGGGGACATTCAACTCAAAAACAAAAACAGGCCTTCTCCCGATGATATTGGACTAGCCGGGACACCGTATCAGACCAGGGGAGGAAAGTAGGGGATGAATCGGTCCTTCCTAATTTCCTGACCTCCAACACCAATCTTCCAACTGTGCCCTTATTTTCTCACAACAACATGATCTTGTACCAACTTGTAATGTGTTGCCAGTTTGGGTAGAAGCCACCAATAATGCATAGTCTTTTGGCAAAGAACGTGCTAAGGGTAAGATATTAGCATGTAAAACATTGTGAAATGGTGACAGTTCAGTCAATGCGACAAAACTTCTTAGTGATGTAAAAGTGTGGTAAAAGTAAGTACATTTGTAACGAAACTTAAGCTACGGAGGTTGACAAAAAAATAAATAATGTTTCGACACAGACACCAGTCCCCTGGGTATAAATCCTGTGATGTATAGCATTATCCCACTCCTGTGTATCTCAGGATTTTACTTTTTATCATAGGAAGTTGTTCAACAATATTGCACGATAATTTATTCAGGATGGCGCTGCAGCTCCACTAAAGCACTCATGGTCAGATTGTGTATAGATGTGTAATTGAGCTGTAGAAGTGACAGAATAAGAGCAATGGGTGGAGAAAGACAGAAAAGTAGAGCAACGGTGGCAACCATTCTTTCTTTCTTTCTCCAAAGGAGTCCAAAGATTAGGTCATCACTGCTCCAATACATTTACAGCCACATGGCTCACTCTCTAATGTGGCTGGGGAAGCCTTGGCGGATTAATGCATCGCGTCCTTTTTTTTTTATTACCCGGCAGGAAACCAATCACATGAACACATATTAAAGCTGACCTATCATGCAAAAATGCACTTTTGTACGTCTTTTATACATGAATATGTGTCCCCGGTGTTCCAGGGAACTCACCAAGTGTCAGAAAACACAACCCTCTCTATTTTCCTCCATACCCAAATCTCTTAAAAAGGGGCTGCAACGGATCTGATACAGACTGATCCAGATTTCAACACTTCTGTGACGTCACAGAAGTGGCGCTACGGCTATTGGGCCAACTCCACCAATCAGAAGGAGACAGCCACGGACATTGCCGTTCGAAAGCGCTGGAGACGCTATAGTACATATGCCAGGCCTGTAGATGGTGCTGTTCTCACAGAATCAGCCCATGCAAAGACAGTGTTAAATTGAGCGAAATGAGGAATGGCTAAAATGCATGATCTGTTTGGTATTTTGAAAAATAAAAAGTATAAATATGCCTTATATAGGTATGGTCCTCCACTATATTATTCAAATAT
>NW_011354300.1:0-2011 GCF_000735185.1 Notothenia coriiceps | reverse complement strand
TTAATAATGCAATGCCTTGTTGTTTTGTATGCTGCTGTAACAAAAACATTTCCCAATTTGGGATTAATAAAGTATATTTTATCTTTTTTTTTGTGCTAAATAATATTAGATTTAACAAGTTAATGCACTTCTTGCACTATTTATTGTTGTATTTGTTTTATTGTTTGATGCACTTTATATATATTATGTTGCATTGTTGGAGCTTGGAACTTAATTTTCATCGCCATATCTACGTACACTGTAGCATCTGTATCTGCATACTTCTTAAAGAAAGCATGTATTTCCTCATGACAACAACATATTCCAGTAAGTACATTTTTAAAATCAACGCAATAATAATAAATAATCAGAATGAAATCACATCCTGATTCCCCGCTCTGTGGATCCCATTGTCTCCTGCACCTGCCGCTGGACTCCCAACCATGTTTGATGATGACTGGTAATGATTCCATGATGATGAGAGAAGGTCAACTATTGTGTTGCCAAATCTAATAGCTTCCTTAATTACAGGCCAAGAAGATGTCAGTGAAGGCAACCTGCATTAACAACATGATCTGCTAAATAAACTACGCTCAGATAAACAGAAAGTCCGTGCCGAAGGGATTGCACAGTGGATTTACTCTGTGGTTGCTTCCGAGTATCAATTTGAACACCTTATTTGAAACAAACTTGGAGTAAATGGCTATAGAGAAACCTCGTACATCAAGCTCTGAGTGTTTTTAAGTAACATTTGAAATTTTTTGCGTGAGTATTTCCATTAAATGCTTCTTTATTCTGGTACTCCAACATATTTTAAACGCATAGAATGAATTTTAGTTTTAGTTTCTTTTCAGATTAAGATTTTGCATTAAAAACATGTGATAAACGGTGACCATAATGCATCTCTTAATATTAAACCAGTGAAATAACTGCAACAAAAAGGTTAAAATATCCAATATTCAATAACAAATTTAGAAAGAAAGTCCAAAACCTCAACAGATTTTGTAACAGAACTACAACACTTAAATGCTACCTGATGCAATAATACTAACAATCTAATAATGTCATATTTATGAAAATACATAATTTTCCTGCAAAACCAATACTTTTACTTTGTACTTTAAATTGTTTCTGATATTACTTCAGTAAGATTTTGAATGCAGACTTTGACTTGTAATGGAGCGTTTTTAACATTATCTCAATACTTTTTCCACTAGTGCTGTCAGTTAACCTGAAACTCTATGTATGCTGTAATAACAGGATATTGCAGATGACACACGATGACAGGCTGTGATACGAGGTGTAATTTCACTTCCCTGCTTCTTTTTCCATTTAACTGTCGCACTTTATAAACCCATTTGGCCACTTAAAATATTTCGTAATTTCTAATCGGATCGACACTTGCATGTGTAGAAAAGAGCGATATACTGAGTTTATGTTCACATACCTGAGATGCAGCGGGGAAGTTGTCCGAACTTTGCTCAAGGTGTGGTGTTTGTTATTTGTGGTTTTTAAACCGGTTGGTTCATCCAGAAGGCTCAGGTTGTCTCCATTTATCCAAAAAGATAGGAGACTATGAGAGTGAAAAGTGAAGAGTGTGTGTGTGTGAGCAGTGGTCCTGACAGAGAGAGAGAAGACTGAGGGAGGGAGAGAGAGAGAGAGAGAGAGAAAACAACACGCTGACAGCAGAGAGGTGTGAGAGTGAGAGAGAGAGAGAGAGAGAGAGAGAAACAACACGCTGACAGCAGAGAGGAGAGAGAGAGAGAGAGAGAGAGAGAGAGAGAGAAACAACAATCGGACAGGTAAAAGAGAGAGAGAGCGAGAGAGAGAGAGAGAGAGAAACAACAATCAGACAGGTAAAAGAGAGAGAGAGCGAGAGCGAGAGAGAGAGAGAGAGAGAGAGAGAGAGGGAAACAACAATCAGAATAGTATATGTGGGTATACATATGTGAGTATATGGGTACATGCATTATTGTTATTATTCTTTATTTCCTAATCTATTAATTTTCTTTTAATATTATCTTATCTTTTA
>NW_011354299.1:0-5387 GCF_000735185.1 Notothenia coriiceps | reverse complement strand
GAAAGCTTAATTAAATATCTGCCAAAACATAAGTAACTGGATCAAAGTAACATTACGTTGCCTACAGTCCGCGGCACTGTGAGTGCAGACGTTGATGTGTCACATTATCATTCATATCACATCATAATGTATCATATATTTCCTTATCTGAGTCAGCTGAGCCGTATCTGGCTGTGCAACACTCACAGTGTCACATACTGCATGCAGAAGTATTATTTTAAGTAACACATTAAGTTGACGAAACACTCGAGTCAAATGTAATTAAAGTCAGATCCACTCATGTCTTAGAAAACAGTGATATCATAAACCTGTTAATGTACGCATTCAAACACTTTTTCTTTTACCTGCTATATTCACCTTGAAGGTGCAGCTATGCGACTTTTATCCTGGATAAAGTGTTTAAGTCATGGATGTTTAAAGTTTAACGTCTTAATATTTGTCTAATTATAGATTACTCTTCATTCAGGAAGTATGACGCGCTGCGCTGTCAGTACGCTTGTCCATGTTTGTGATTGGTCGAATGCTCCAAATACCACCCCTTTCATGTGAACGCGCACCTAACTAGATAGGACACGGCTGGCTTGAGCGATCCACTTGATAACCCGCGTTGTATAGTACAGTTTAGCGAGAGCGCGTATATATATAATATATATATAATATAATATAATATAATACTATGATGATCACATTCCAGTTCATCCAAAAGGTTCTTCTCACGTTGGGCCAAGATGAACTAAAGCCAAGGTTGCAAACATTGAAGAACCAGCTTACAATGTAAAGAAATGCACTGACACTTGTTACTAATATTGTAATGTAACTTATTACTTAAAAAAGACAGTAATAAGTCATATGTACTGTATTACATTTTTGAAGTAACTTGCCCAACACTGCCTACTTCCGGGTCTCTGTGTTTCATTCATGCTCTGCTCCGTGTGTGTGTGGCACGAGCCATTTTGTGTGCGTGCGCGAGAGAGAGAGAGAGAAAGAGAGAGAGAGAGAGCGCGCACCGGAACCGGACATCGTTGTGGTTAGCATCTGGTGCTAGCTACAGCTAACGGATATAAGGAGCTTTTTCAACAACAAGGTGGAGGGAGAACTTTCTCCTGTCAGACTGAGAGTCTCTGATAACCTCAGCCCAGGTGAAGTAAAGGACTCTCTCAGTGTTTAGATAGTTAACTTTAGTCTTATTATCTCAGTGGGTCTCAAACGGTTTGGTCACGATTAATGTAAATAAGTATTTCTGAGGCACACGTTTATATGATCATTATAGTTATAAAAAACAAGAGCATAAACGAAAAACAGGTATGAAACTATATGACAGTAAAACAAGAATACAGTTTAAAAGGGGAGTGATTTGTAAAATATCCGTAAAGAAATAGAAAATAGGTTGCACTTTACCCATGCTTACACATATATGCCGTGAGCTGATTATCGAGCCTTCATTGTACAGTCGCGGGTTAACTGTGTGTGCGTGTGGAGAGTGTTGCAGTAGAACATTGAACTGTAGCGCCCGGTACCTTAATGGGAAACCCTAAATGTTTGAGCATCCTCTATGAAACGTCAAGCTACCCCACAGCACCCCCAAAAGAAAATATCTGGTGCCACCACTGCTCCACGGGGTCCTGATGGTGTGAGGCTGATTCCGCTCACGGTGGTTTGCAGTATTCTTTTACCCTGTTTCTGTTCTGAAGTCAGACACAGGATGATGAGAACTCTGATGAAGCTGCTGTTAGGCCGATTAATAACAAGTAGGGGAAATAAATAGGCTCACTTACAGATTATCACTATACAGATAAAAAAAAAACATGTCATCTCTTATTTATGCAGCGTCAGTGCGTCGGGTGATCTTCTGTTGGTCACCTGTCACTCACTCTGAGGCACGGCCTTCCCGCTTAAAGCAATTGAAAGAGAGAGAGACTTAAAGTCAGCCTGGCTCTGCCTGCCTTTGATCATGCTGATCTACAGAATGTCCCCTGGTGATTTAAAGGAGTGTAAAATAAGCCAAAGTTCAGAATCACAGAACACCCACTGCCCCTGAACATCCCATGGAGAAGATCGTCACACACAGAATAAATGGATGGCTCAATTGCGCACATGGCTTTTGTTCTTCACCTTAACATCTCTCTGATGTCCCCTTAGACCGACCTGCAGCGTACCGGACCCAAACCGACCATCAACGCAACAAGTGAAAGAGAAATGAAATGCAAAGCAGTTATAAGCAAGGATCATCTGTTTGGAGTGTATTCCATGTTTGGCAGTTTCTTTTCTGTGTTCTAATATAGGCCTACCTTCTCTTATGGATCTAGTTTGCATTACTAAGGAAAACAATTAGCAACAAACAGGTTGTCACTGTGGTGGAGTTCTGACAGAGATGAAGTGAGGAGGGTCTTCAGGAGGATGGAGGCTGTGTAAAGCAAACCTTACTTTGTTCCTCTCCTGTGACATGGCAGGATGTTGGCGGAGCAGCTTCCTGTCTCAGGCTCTGACACCTCACATGTTTTCTGAGAAACCTCTGTGGGCCGTTCTCTTTTTGTATTTAAAGTTTCAACAATGACAACAGATTTATTTCTACTCCATACAGTCAGAGATGGAATGTAACTAAGAACATTTACTCCAGTACTGTACTTAAGTTAAAATTGAGGTACTTTTACTTAACTTGAGTATTTTCAGCAGTAGCTCCGTCTTTAGGGACTTGTCTTGGGAACCGGCGGGTCGTAAAAATATGGAGGTGCCAGTCCCCCTCCCTGGTGCCGGAACACTGGCAGTGACTGTGTGTGTGTGTGTGTGTGTGTGTGTGTGTGTGTGTGTGTGTGTGTGTGTGTGTGTGTGTGTGTGTGTGTGTGTGTGTGTGTGTGTGTGTGTGTGTGTGTATCCAGACCCTGGTTCAGACCGGTCATGAGTGTGTAATAACTGAGTGAAAAGCTGAATGTTTTACAAGGGTCTTTTTTGTCTTACTCTTCTTAATTATAATACAATCATTTAAATACATGCTGCTTGAATTGATCATTCTGCATAATGAGCACTTTAACTTTCAGTATGTAAAGTATATTTTATGCCAATACTTCTGTATTTTTACTTAAAGTCGACCTATTAGGCTATATTGGAAAAATATATTGTAGGGCCATACCTATACAAAACATGTCTGTGAAGTTTTTTGCTTAAAATCCCAAACAGATCACCCATTGTAGCCATGCCTCATACTGCTCATACCCCTCTTTTGCAGCCCTGTTAGAGAAACACGTTTTTTTGATAAAGTTAAATTCTGCTGTGATAAAACGCCATCCTGTTTAAACCACATCAAGGATTATTTCTGTGCATTTTGCATGATAGGTCCCCTTTAACTAGAATTTGAATGCAGGACTTGTAACAGAGTATTTTTACACTGTAGTTTTGCTACTTTTACTTAAGTTCGTATTTCTCACCTTTGCACACTGTAACATCATCATCTGCCACAAGCTCCATTAGAATAACAGGATAGTGTTTTATGACTTCAGATGACCATATGAAAGACAAAACCATTTGGAGGGCAGATCATAGGGTTTGCCTCCCCATTCCCACCCCAGTCCTAACTGGTTAACATAACAAGGATTGTGTCTTTTTTAAAGGGTAATTTCACCCTAATTACAAAAAATAATAACAACAATGTTCTCACTTACCCCTAAAGTTTTTATCCTGCTTTAAAAAATCTGTCTTTGAGATTTCTGCTGTCAATCTACAACAGAGGGGAACTCCCCCTACATATTTAGATTGATAGATTTTTTAAAAGGCAACTTATTTACTGTTTATACTAACAGGAACTTTGACATGATGTTCTGTATATTATTTTAAGTCATGATGTTTCTATTAACTGTTTAAACATGTATTTAAATTCTTAAACAAAGAAGTAGCAAACAATTATAATACCCCCAAACAATTTGGGCAAACCGCTTTTATGTTAAATTGACACATGAAAACCTAAAATGAAAAATTATTTTTGAATTCCACTGAAAAAACCAATCATTCAATCTTAACAGATTTCTACTGACGGTTCTGCAGGAAATCCTGAACCTAACCAAGACTAGAGAGGGAGCGAGGGAGATTGTTCAAAGCATTTTATTCCTACAGAAAATCCCTCCATTGTATTGAAGTGGAGCAGATGGTTTCCTGGGAGGGAATATGGGCATCAGCAGAACTAATTTCTGCTCCTGGTTCGACAGACAGACCGGCCTGCTGCTAGATTCTTAACCAGCACAACAGCTGTTGGTGAATTAAACACCAGTTAAGACTCATTTGAAAGCTATTAGCCTCTTGAAGTCTTACATGAACCTTACTGGCTCAATTGATACACAAAGAGGGGAAACAACTGAGGCTGTCTCTATGGTGAACTAACTAGTTAAGTTCTAAGCCTCCACGTCCAGGAACAAAGCTGACGAGATAACAACACATGTCAACTTCCACCATTCCAAAAGAAGGAGTGAGAGATAAATATAACCAGGACCCTAAAACGTTCTTAAAGACGGCGATGGTGTCCTGAAAATGAGTTTGGGTTCATAAAGGAAAACACTCTCAGTATTTAGCTTAAAACACAGTAGTTAAAAGGCTAATTTATAACTATAAAATATAAGTTAATACCGGAAATCTTTCAGTCTATATTGACCAGACTTAATATTGACAGCAAGACAATAAATCAAAGTTTCTGTGATTATGATTGTTCAGAAATGGTATATTTAAAGGCCAAACAAGAGGAACACACCTGTTCAAAGAAGGACCGGAGAGATGGACTGTGTTACATGTGTTCACATTCTTTGAGAAATAGTGGATAGTGTGCTGGACTTCAAATCAGATGATAGCAAGTTCGAGTCCCACTGCTTCAGCATGTCGTTGTGTCCCTGAGACACTTCACCCCAAATTGCTCCTGTGTGTGTGGTGTGTGTGTGTGTGTGTGTGTCCACAGTACTGAATGTATGTAAGTCGCTTTGGATAAAAGCGTCTAACAAATGACATGGCATGTAATGTAATGTAATTACCAAAGATAGCACCCTATTGCTGAAAAAGAAAACAACTAAAACTGATATAATCAAAAATCAAAAGTCAGCACGTATCTAATAACATAATGTTTGCCATGACTCACACACATGAATGGTGACCTTTTTAATCTACGTTGAAACTAAACTAATTGCGTTCAAGCAAAACAAATACCTGCTCTATTTGTTAAGTAACTTGAAAGGGCCTCTGCAGGTCGCCTGATGGAGCTTTTTACAAAGCTGAGTGCTTCAGCAGTGTCGTGGGTTTGAATCAGACTTGTGGATGTGTGTGTGTGTGTGTGTGGTGTGTGTGTGTGTGTGTGTGTGTGTGTGTGTGTGTGTGTGTGTGTGTGTGTGTGTGTGTGTATGTGTGTTGTGTGTGTT
>NW_011354298.1:0-1423 GCF_000735185.1 Notothenia coriiceps | reverse complement strand
GAAGACGAGGTGAGAGCAAGCAAAAATAGAAGGACAGGTGGAGAGACATTTTAGCGATCAATAAACTCTACCAAGAGTGACAACAAGGAGAAGGGAAATACATAAGAAGAAAAAGAAATGAAAAATGGCAGGAAGGTATAAAAAATGTGAATTGTTTATAAATGAATGAATAGGTGTCCCATTTTGGAGCTATACTCCATCGTTTGTGGTTATGAGTAGAACATCTTAAAGTCCCCTGGTTACTTCTAAGGGAAGTCAGATGTGGAGTGTAGTTTAAACACAGCGCAGTCGGCTCTCTCTGTCTGTTTCTTGTCCTCTGTCACATTATCTCCATTCTCTCTTAAATAATCTTCTTTCCTTCCTCTCTCCCTCTTATGCTTTTTCACTTTGCTATCAACTACAATAAGTCTCTCTTCTTTAACACACGTGACAGCGTGACACCCTTCTGTCATTATTTACCCTCAATACTAATTCCAGCAGTATACTCTTTATATCAGGATATAGAAATATTGTTTTGCTTGAAGATTCATACAGCAGTGACATTTGGAAAATGATTGATTTACTAAATGAAATAATATTACTTCCTCAACATGGTTGAAAAAAAGAAAGGTAATGAAAGTAACTAAGTCAATTATACTTACTAATAGCGTGTATCTGCTTATGTCTTCTCTATATCTTATATGTCAATCTGACAGTGGTGTATGCATGACATGACATGTAAAAGAGACGTGATGTTAACACTGCACCGTCTAATAAAATATAGCATACTGTTTTAACTGAATCTCCAATCTTTTATAGTGATGTTTCCACTTCTTTAAGAGTTTGAAGAATTCAGAAGGTCTTACCCGGTCGAATTATCTACAATTTCTCTTTAACGTGAAGCACACAAAAAGGGGCAACACGTGTGCTATTCATTTGAAAATGTAAATGGGACTTGAGTCAACTGATTAAAACAATTCCCTCTATCCATCCATGCATATGTTCTCATGTAGCAATACGGCAAGCAACAAAATAACCTTGTGTACCCTAAATGTGTGAAACAGGCTTTTTCATTCTGTCCATTCACAGTAAGTAAATCAGGGAAGATCAGCTGTTGCATCTCAGTGTGGGCCACTCCCATCAGCTGTTTACATGGATTAGTCCCTTCAGTAGAAGAAAGAGGGACTCATGCATGGAGAAGGAAAAGGATTCTAAGGCAACAATTAGCAGTCAGGTCCTTCCCTTCACCTCTGACTAGATATGCAATACCAAGACACATAAAACACACACACACACATATCATAACCTAATCAATAGGTGTATTGTTATTTCACCCTCCAATCTGAGCATCAACAGCTTCCTTGTGATTCAAAATACACTGTGGCTTTGGATAAGGTTAAGGCTAACGGCCCCTACACACGGCGGCGTGCGTTGCCGCTTCAAC
>NW_011354297.1:0-1741 GCF_000735185.1 Notothenia coriiceps | reverse complement strand
GAGGAGGAGCTGTGAGATGACACACACACACACACACACACACACACACACACACACACACACACACACACACACACACACGGTTCACTAATATGATGAAAAACTTGTATTTTTTATTTTCAAAGTTATGTTTTGTGATAATATGAATGATATTTGAATATCCTTTTAAAATAAAATAATATTTCATGGGAACTTAAATAGATCTGAATAATAAGAAACAATTAAATATATTTAAATATAAATCAAATGTAAACAATATTGTTGTTGTTTTTCATTATTGAAATTATAATTAATGTGAATTAAAAAATGTAATAATAAAGATTTAACATTAATTCACCATTTAAGACAATATTATTACACCCAGAGATGGGCTCCAGGAGGCCGGGCTCAGACCCCGGTCTCTCCTGGCTGTCTCCCCGCCTCTCGGAGCTTCTCTCCCGGCTTTAGGAGCTCAGCACCCCCCGGCGGTCCGCTAAGCTAACGTTAGCACGGTTCTTAGTTCCGCTTTTTTATATTGTAATTTAACGACACGACAACACGTTTTAACACACAAGCAGCTCCCACCACATCCTCTTCATTACAGGCTGAACAAAACAAACGAGCCACATTAATTCAGTTTTTTATTAATATAAATAAATAATGTTTTTAGCATTTTAGCTTAGCATGCTCAGCTAACATGCTATGCTAACAGATGAAACAGTTCTTTAATCCGGGTCAGACTGCGGGCTGTGGACCTTCAAGATATCCGACTAAATAACCCGGTTTAAATATAAATATAAAAGGAGCTTTTTTTAATAAAAATAGAGACTTTTTAAGCTTCTTTACCTTCCGCCTTCAGCACGGCCATCTTCTCTCTGTGACGTCACCACGTCTCTGCGGGGGCGGCGTGATGACGAGGGGCGGGAATCATAATAATAACAATAACAACAACAATAACAACAATAACAACAATTCTGATTTGTTTCGAATATTTTCCTGGGATTTTTCAATAATCTTCACAAAATGAAATTTCTCACACTTTCATAATAATATATAATAAAAACGAAAAGCTCCAGAGAGACAGCAGTGATGAAGAGGAGGAGCTGTGATGAAGAGGAGGAGCTGTGAGGAAGATGAGGAGCTGTGATGATGATGAGGAGCTGTGATGATGATGAGGAGCTGTGATGATGAAGAGGAGCTGTGATGATGAGGAGCTGTGATGATGATGAGGAGCTGTGATGATGAAGAGGAGCTGTGATGATGAGGAGGAGCTGTGATGATGAGGAGCTGTGATGATGATGAGGAGCTGTGATGATGAAGAGGAGCTGTG
Organism: Notothenia coriiceps; assembly: GCF_000735185.1. Taxonomy (NCBI): domain Eukaryota; kingdom Metazoa; phylum Chordata; class Actinopteri; order Perciformes; family Nototheniidae; genus Notothenia; species Notothenia coriiceps. Next base: position 432 of record NW_011354297.1, on the reverse strand, counting down.
ATGATGAGGAGGAGCTGTGATGATGAGCTGTGATGATGAAGAGGAGCTGTGATGATGAGAGGAGCTGTGATGATGAAGAGGAGCTGTGATGATGATGAGGAGCTGTGATGATGATGAGGAGCTGTGATGATGATGATGAGCTGTGATGATGATGATGAGCTGTGATGATGAGGAGCTGTGATGAAGAAGAGGAGCTGTGATGATGAAGAGGAGCTGTGATGATGAAGAGGAGCTGTGATGAAGAAGAGGAGCTGTGATGAAGAAGAGGAGCTGTGATGATGAAGAGGAGCTGTGATGAGGAGGAGCTGTGATGATGATGAGGAGCTGTGATGAGGAGGAGCTGTGATGATGATGAGGAGCTGTGATGAGGAGGAGCTGTGATGATGATGAGGAGCTGTGATGATGAAGAGGAGCTGTGATGAAGAGGAGCTG
>NW_011354296.1:0-3529 GCF_000735185.1 Notothenia coriiceps | reverse complement strand
AATGGTTCTCCTCTCTCCTGCAGTCAGCTGTGATTTCAGGTGTTCATGCACCTTATCATATGGCATGTGTCAATAAATGTTCAAACAAAATGAATTCTCTCCTGATTGAAACATCATATGTTGAAATAAACAACTGAAGTTCAAAATAAAAAGTGAATTGCCTAATATTTTTGTTGTGGAATCAATTAATTTGTTTCTTTAAAGGCAAAAACATGAAAAAGCTAAGAAAAAAAACTATTGAATACAATATATTTGGAGCAACTTAATTTATAAATGGTTGTCAACTTAAAAGTGTGTGTTCACAATGATGGTAATTAAGTACATACAACTTAAAATTCCTTTTAAATCATGTGGTAAAACTAGTCGGAACAACTTAATCTTTTGAGTAATCAACTTCAAAACTTGTGTTTATGCTACCAATTATTAAGTAAGTGGTAATTAAAAACACCTCTGATTGTAGAGGAAAAGCCTTCTCCCCTAACTCAAATAACTTTGTTGCTTTAAGACAATTTCATTAGAAGTTGTCTTAACTCAATAAACATCGATGCAAACTGTTGCGTTGATTTTCTTTGTTGAGCCAATGCATTTGTTTTTAGAGTGTAGGTACAGCATGACGTTTATTTTGTAAATTATGTTCCCGTATACAGTACAGTAGACAGTAAAATAGGGCATGCTTTTGGTCGGGGTTTCATGTGATTGACATGTCGCTACCACAGTTTCCAGGTTTTCTGTTAATAGGCGTTTAGACATTTCTTTTAACACTTTGTGATGAAGGCACTTAAGACTTCATTAACTACTTTACTTTATGATGACAAAAAAGATTATCACTTAACTTTAAATCCAGTTAAGCTGTTAGATGGATGTACTTTTTCTAATATCACTTTATTTCATAAATCTAAGAGGCTTAAACCCTCAGACTTTCACACACGGAGGACAAGCTTTAGTAGTGTTTATAAAAGGACAACATGTATTATTTCCTTTCTGCTGGTTAATCCTGTACACCAGCTGATACACCTCAAGGGGATCTTGTAAACGTTTTATGACTTACAGAGTATCTGATTGGATGTTTCTTGTTATTCTTTGTTTTAGATAAAACATGAAATGTAGTAGGAAGGTTTAGCGGAGACAGAAGAGATGTGTCTAGATTACGAGCAATAAAATGTGATCTCAGAGTCACACTGACATATTAGTGTTGCACTAAGTGGTTGTCAGTATATGAATCCCTTTATAAATCTTCTTTGTTAGGAGATGTATAATGCATTATGGATGCATAACCAGCATGACCACACATGCAGAAAAATCGATGCGACACAAATATGGACCCTCAGTGATCCAACATGTTACAAACTATGTTAACGGTAGTTAGTCTGGTAATGAAAGCGTTGCTCTGCTTCCTCTTCTTTATGTGCTGTTGCAGACCAAAGACAGGAGTGAGTAAGAGACAAGAGTGAGACAGCAGACAGAGGCAGTCCGTCCTTGCTTGCTTATGTCAGCTTAATTGTATTACTTGCAGGACTGAGGATGTCCATTTTGTCTACCCAGATAATGTCCTCTACTTAGTTTGTCTCCTGGTTTTATTTCTGTACACTTTATGACATTCCCCTCTGACTATTTATACTTTTAGTGCCAGCATTCGCTTTAGCCTTAAGCACAGATTTTACTGTTCACATCTGACTAACATTGAAGACATATTAATACATTAAGTTTTATCAAAATTAAAATCATTTTGAAAATGTTGACCTTCACATCAAATCAAATCAAGTGCCGGCAACAAAAAAAGTATTTGAATAAAAATTGAAATCAATCTGTTCAGGATAATTATCTCCAGATGTACATTGAGTTCTCATTTCTAAGCTCTGGTTGTTTGAGCTCTGTCAAATTCAAATGTGCTTTATTAGCCTTATTGACCATGTCCAAAACTAAATATTGCCAAACAGTAACATATTAAACAAACATATAAAAAATGTATGTCATTAAAATCAAGGAGAGGTGCTGAACCTAACTGATGGATATCAAAACCATAATAATAATGAAAATAATATAAATATAATATACAGTACATAATAGTTTGTGCATGTCTGTAAAATCAGGTGAAAACATATTCTGCCAGACTCCAGCTCTCTGTTTGCTCTCCCAGCAGGATTGAAATGTTGATGTCTGTTATGTACGGTGGCTGACAGATGCAAACGCGTTACAACGGCTCAAAATACTTCCATTAGGAGTGTTTTTGAATGTTTCAGTATATTTGAAATGACTCTGTTACACTCACAGAAATATTTGACCCTAACTTTTAAGATTTATGTAAAATAATTACATGACAAAGTTCCATTAATTTTTTTTAATATTTTGAACATAAACCTACCTAATAAACTTTACATGATGCATATGCATCAGTGTAATAAAGCCTATTGATTTGAAATGCATATTCACCAGGTTTATGTATTCAGTATTAATGTCATTTATTGAATTTAAATGCATATTAATCAGATTATGTATTCAGAATACATTAAGTATATTTGTTTGAATTACATAGTAATTGGGTTACCTATTCAAGATGAATAATGTGTATGTGTTTGAAATACATAACAATTAAGCTTAAATTCAATCAAAATGCATTAGATTTATGTATTTTTGTGATTAATATCCAATTAATTGTTCTATTTTCCATTCAACAATATCTCAATGATTCATACAATCAGACCACCTTGTTGATTCACCAAATGTATTAACATTAAAGCAAACCTCTTCTCTTCACACAGACACAGTTCAGCAGGTAGTGTAGCTCTTCAACCAAGTCATCTACTGCTGTAGATGGAACTTGTAAAATGTTTTCTAACTTTAATAGAACAGAGGCAAGTTAGGAAGGTTAAACAAAGTGTTGACTGAGCACCTGCCGTTTCTAGCTTTCTGTGTGTTCGATATGTGTGAATCACTTGAGCAATTTCAGTTTCAGTGCTTGTACTTTGGGGGAAAGCTTGGACGATTCCAGGTCCATCAGGATCTTCTGGTAAACTTTGAATGTATTCTTCAAGCTTTTTGGATAGCTTAGATTAAGTGCATAGATCAACCCATAAAGCATCATGCATGCATGGTTGATACTCTGTAGCTTGTGGAGAACTTCGAGCCCTTCCAGGACCACACCGACATCTGCAAAGCGTCCACCAGGACCATCAGGATCATCACTCTCAGCTCGAACGGTGTAGATTGCTATGATCGTCCCTGCGACGTCTGCCTCGGCCTCACGGCATTCGATGTCCTGAAAGATGGAGGGAACACAGAACAATGAGCTGTGTCACTCTAACCTTGACCTTTGACCACCAAATTCTAAGCAGCTTATCATTGAGGCCAAGTGCGTGTTAATTTGAAGAAATTCCCTTAAGGCACTGTAGATATAGCGTTCATGAAAATGAGATGGACACAAGTTCAAGGTCTCAATGACCTCAAGATCTTTTGACTCCCTAAAAGCCTGGAAAACAAAACAAAAAGTTACATTATGTATAAATGGAGTTGTACATTCAATGATCATCAA
>NW_011354295.1:0-3896 GCF_000735185.1 Notothenia coriiceps | reverse complement strand
TTGCTGCACTGATAGAGTACCATCTTTTGGTGGAGGCAGTGTGATGGTGTGGGGGCAATCTCAATGCAGAGAGATATCGAGATAACATTCTGAAATCAGTGGCATCCCCGAATCTCAACAGTCTGGGATCAAACTCCTCCTCCAAGAGGACAACGCTCGCCCCCACAGAGCGAGGATTATCAGACACTTCCTCGAGAGTTTGCGACTGGAGAGGATGGAATGGCCCCCTGCCACCACGTTGGCTGACAGATGACAAATGTTGGTTGAAGAATGGGATGCCATCCCACAGCAGTGTGTGAGCCGGCTGGTGACCAGCATGAGGAGGAGAGGCTGTTGTGGCTGTGTTTGGTTCTTCAACACGCTACTGAGGCTCCTGGTTAAATGAATACATTGTTCATAAATAAATTGTTGCCAATATGTCTTGATTCATCAGACTTTAATCATCCAATCCACCAAACAAGAGTCAACAGAAAAAAAAGCTGTTTGGCATTGGCAGAAGAGATTTGTCCCATACTCACATACTCAGCTGCTCATCCCACAAATGTTCCTCATAAATGTGGCACCATGGTAAATAAACAGGCTTTGCAACGTTATAAGATGTATTGTGAAGAAGCATTGTTACAACAAAGAAATAATCTACTAAACACAGATTTCCTTACTTTTTGTGTTACGTTTATTTAAGTCGGGAACATCCACACGAATGGATTCAGCTCGGTCAAATCTACACCTCAAGTTTCATTTGGATTGTTTGCAGATCATCAAGAGACCGAGCACTCACAACAGGTTATTTAAATGGAAATGCAAACAATCTTTAAAAACAGTAGAGAAGATTACCATAAGATTCAAAAACTCAAGATTATAAAAGGCATAATATCTTACTGTTTTGCTAAAACACATGTAAAAGTATTAATAATATGTTTGGCTGTAATCATTAGATACCAACTAAATGTAAAACTTTAAAATGGCTAAACTACACTACATGATTAAAGTGCTTATATGGTTAAGATTTAATATTCAAGGCATGAATTATTAGCAAAGTGAACTAAGTGCTACGTAAAAATGTTTTATTTGATTTTGTTCTTATTCTCCTCCTCCCAAAGCTTTTATAGCAGGCATACTGAGGAACACAATGCCTATTTGCTGTTTTATGACCTTTTAAGTGTCACACTATTATTTCCTGTTGATGACAACAATCTAAGAGAAGCAACTCTGGAAACCAAATATTGTAAAATACAGACACAGATTATTTTCTTGAATTTGAAGAGGATCTTAGAGCCAGTGTTTCCCTCCGGTTCCTCTGCAGTTGAAATGCATTATGGTTATTGCAGATTTTGTCTGAAGGCTGATGGAGCTAAAATGAAACCATATTTATAAAGCTGGTACAACAACAACTCTTCAGTCTGTTACTGCCGTCGTTCAGTCGTTTTTTGTTGAAATGGGAATGTTCAAGCCGATGCTCTGGGGCGTTTGAGATGCAGCCATGTCTGCTGTGACACACACAGTCCTGAGGCGGGGGTGGACACCTCGAATCAGGCTGGCGGTGTTTGTGATCAGTCTTCCCGTCTGCTCTCAGTCCAAATGTTTCTCAGCGCACAGGATCTGACAGTACATCAGCATGGAGAAAACCAGGGCCAGGATCTGAGAGAGGAGAGTTCAAACCTGTTATAGATCCCGTTCACTGAGGTCACCAACAGACAAGACGTGTTGTCCCCACGGCAACTCTAACAACATGACAGTGGGATAAAGTGAAGCCAAATCACAGGCTACTGCCGTTCTGCATTTTTCTGTTTTGAGAATCAGTTTCCTGTAAATAAAATCTACAATTTTTGTTTAACCCTGGAATGAAGAGGATTTGGGGGTATTTTCCAGCTCTGAGAAGTGTCTTTAAAGATGTGGAGGGGAAAAGAGCTCACACAGGTTTATAGGTCTTCACTGACACATTCTACATGGTATAGTTTGCCATATTTAAATGATGTTAAACATGTAACAAAATCTTCCTTCAAAACGTGGCAATGTGTAATGTTGCTATTTATTTATTTATTAACAAAGCAAACTCTGTAACTTGTGCAGAATCTGAGCTGTGCTGTGACTGGAGTATATCCCATTCCTTTAACGTACATATAGAGATCATGAGTAAACATGTGTACTCATTATAAGTACCTGCACAACACCGATACATACTCCAAACACCAGGACGGAGGGAATGTTATCCAGCAGCCACTGCCGGGCCTTCTGGTAGCACGGCTGCAACGAGAGACCGGAAACACAAGAAATATAATAAGATTAATAAAGAAGAGGTATAGAGACAAATTAAAAATAATAATTACAACTAATCTTAGAAATCATAAAGCCTCACTGTGAGACTCAGTCCGGTAGCTGTACATGGAGAGCACAGATAATAATGCTGATAGAGTTCCATAACAGACACATACTAAATGACAGAAAACACACTGGGGTAGACCGCCTCAGACGCTGAAGTACAGAGTTTTTCAGATAAGTATAACAACTTTTGTCATATTCTCTGGCCTTCATTCCTTTAACCAAACATTTTAGACTGCGTTGGACGTGGCACAGCTGTAACTTCTGTAAACACAGCAACAATGCTTGAGTCCTTTGGAAGATAAAACATACATGATCAACAGTAAAAAGTTGGCGCCTCAACGTTGACCTTATTAAAATAAACTCCTAACTCCTAACTGGAGTTGTGACTGTTCTTGGATGAGTCATTATCCCGGCAATTTGTCAATGAGAACAATCCTATCAAAACCAAACAGCCAAAAATATGAACACAGAAACAAAGTATAGAAAACTGCTTTGAACTGCTTGTAACGGTGGGGTCAATGATGGAATATAGAGTCATAATAAGACTAACAAACACACTGTTCCTCTGTCCTGCAGCGTACAACACATTTAATCTTTCTGGTTGTCTCAAACGGAATGTGGATTTCTTCCAGATGCGTGACGGTGTCTGAAACGTTCCCTCATGAAGAATGCAAGGATCATATTGAGAAGTTTTTTTAAATAATCAACATGCACTTCTGTAAAGCTAAAATCAACATCATGGCTGTAGGGGCAAAACATTTTAAATGTGCATGAGCCACTTTGTCTCTGTCCTTGCTGCTTATCTGCTGGTTCTGGGTTTTGTTGAACATTTAACTTTGAAGAGTTCATACAGAACATTTGGAAGATTTTTACGAAACAAAATCGTATTGTGTTTTATTTGTGTACACATTAAGATAAAAATAAGAACCTAAGCGTCAGTGAAGCAATGGTTAAGGAGCCACTCTGAGCTGCTGATGCTCATATGACAGAATACATCATTAATACAGCATCATACTCTTAAACCAACCACTATTAGTGTTTCATTTGAATCCGCTGATATCTGTACTGCACCTAAATATTCATAAAATGGATATCGGCCTTGATTTGAGGCCCGACCCACTGGTACCTGGAGGATACTCATCGATGGAGTCTGGATGCTCTGTGAATAATAATAATTAAGACCCCTTTCATGACCCCCAAGGACACCGTTCAATTAGTTAACTATTCAAAGAGGTAAAAGCAACAGAACATGATAAAAACACAAACATACCATCATGGAGAAGACAATTAAAGTAGACACAAATGATAGGGACAGGTTATTCAGGGGAATAAAGCAATACACTAGCTGAAGATCATAAAAAGACACAGGACACTGTTAACAAGAGAGTATTACTCCCACATTTCAGGCGTTGTTGCAACTATATTCAGAAAAAACCTGTTTTTACCAGTTAAGACGTGACACCGCTGGTTATGTAACGGTATGATCAAACATTAGCTAAGCACACAGGGTTGTTTCCTAATGTTTCATCATTAGTTGCACGTTGTGATGCGGCTCTTACCTCAACCTGGCACCC
>NW_011354294.1:0-2080 GCF_000735185.1 Notothenia coriiceps | reverse complement strand
AAGAATTAAATTTTTTTTTAAAAGAATAATAATATATATCTTTTTTTTTTTTTATGATATCCATTTGTGGCGGACGATATTTAATTGTGACAGCCCGCCACAAATAAATCAATGTATTGGAAACACTGGACAGGGTAGATAGATAAATACTCCAATGAACTTAATTAGCACCAAAAAGATACAAGAGTCCAGTAAATAAATATATATATTCTGATCATACCAAAAGATACCAATGCATGTTCCTCTCATTATTACTTGTTATTCCAACCATGTGCTTGTGCATGTGATTCTGTGCATATTTAATTAACTTTCATTACCAGTGAAGGTAAAAGGTGTAATTAAAGGTGTAATTTCATCACTGAGGATTAAAATACAGCCCGTGTATCATCCAGTGAGTGGATGTGATCCAGATAAAATACTGGTACCTTCAGTACCTTCGTCAATAAGTGGAGCCTAATAAAGCAATTCATTACCACTTAATTGGCATAAGCAGGACAGACGAATACAGAGAGATGAGATAGCTAAGGTAATTAAAATATCTTTCAGCTCCAGACAATGGGAAACACAAGTAGCCTGTGCAATTCCTTCATTTTGTGCTTACCTTGTTGGTCCCAAAGGCCGGGTCAGGGTAGGATTGTTGCCCCATCCTGGTGTGGTCTTTCGCTGACAGAGAGTGAGGAGGAGGCGGGTAAACTGTTACATCCATGGCTCAAAAATACATCCACTTCTCCCGTCTGTGCTCCCTTCGGTTCTCTCTCTTCTTGTATCTATGTGAATGCCTGAACACCTTGACGTTGTTGTTTTTTTAAATAAAGTTAGATATTTTCTGCGTGTCCCTGAGCGAAAAAAATGAAAAGAAACACGGTTGTTTTGTTAAATAAAAGCCGTTTTCAAGTAGATACGTTAGCCTGAACCGAGCATATGGAGTCAGTGGAGTTCAGACAGATGCTCTCCGCTCCACACCGGCTTTATGCTCCAGTTGGTGCTGCTGCTGCGATGAGAAAACTTCCCGGTAAAGCCACTTCTTTAATACCTGGCGTTAAAAACAAACTTCGTCGTCGTTTTCCCTTCTTCTATTGTAGCATGTATCCAGTGTCGTTGTTTGTTTTCGGACAGGGGACGTTGTTGGACCCTGTCTGTCCCGGTTTGGGACTCTCGTTTTCTGATGTTCCTCCTCTGCTGCTGCTGCTGCTGCTGCTGCTGCCGCGCGTGTGCTTGGTGCCGAGGTGCCTCGCGGACCAGTCATACAAAGAGCTGCTGCGTCAAGCTAGCAGGAGTAAGCTACAAAAAACCCGGAACTACATCTCCTTCCAAAATAAAAGCCTGAGTCTTTAGGGTATTGAAACGAGAAATGTGGGCAAAGGATAAAGTGAATGAAACAAAGTTAATGAAACGTTTGACTTCTCCTTTCATTAACTAAAAGTACATTCAGCTGTGTGTTGTTTAAATAACACTTTGCAGCATCATCTTTGGCAAGCGATTTTATTTTTAGAGTAATCGACATATCCGTTTTGCTCCAGCTTGACAAACAGGATCAAGAGGAGCTAAGTGTGCTCCATCTAGAGGAGGAGAGAGTTGGTGTTTCTCAATGTCGAGGATGCTTGCTTGGAAGCACATGTAGTCCGAGTCACTTGCTTCAGAACAGGGGCGGCGCCAGGGGGGAGCTACGGGGTGCTGAAGCACCCCCCAGGATTGCCAAAGCACCCCCTAAGCACCCCCAAGAAATATATGTTTATTTATTTTTTTGGAAATTCTTTTCTTTATTTTTTATTAAATTAAATTAGAAAAATTATTGATTACATCAATGCAAATGTGAAACAAACAAATGTTTGACCAAAAACATAAAGCCAACACAGGTGATTAGACCAATGGCCAGCACCCATTAGATTTTTGACCTACCCATAGGCTAAATTACTTTGTGACACTTGAGTGACTTCCTGTTAGCTGGAGCGCCAAATTATTTGCTAACAGCAAAGTGACAAATGGATCGTTTTTTAGTCCTTAAACGTCCACGTGTGGACACTCAATCAAAACCACCTGAAAGCGAGAGGGATTCTGCACATAATAGGCCTCGTGAGTA
>NW_011354293.1:0-1231 GCF_000735185.1 Notothenia coriiceps | reverse complement strand
CACACAAACACACACACACACTCTCACACACACACACACACACACACACACACACACACACACACACACACACACACACACACACACACACACACACACACACACACACACACACACAGATATCGATCGGCACTCTGGCTGTGTTAGATGAAGGATTTATGGCGTTGCATGGCAGACAGGCAGGATGGGGTTATTGTAGATGAAGCTTTATTTAACAAGGTGAGTCTCCTCGGAGTGGAAAGTCACGGAGAGACGGAGGATCAGAGGGTCGGACGTCTCAAAGGTCAGAGATCGGGATTCGTCACGCAGCGCTGGACGTCTTGACAGCGACCTCGCTCTGATAATCCCCCATGTGTTCAGTGTGTTTCTGTTTCGCAAAATTCGCCTTCATGTCGATGGGAAAACCATAGAAGAAGAACATTTGCAGCATTTTCTTTGGTTTCTTATGATGTGGGCCCACAAAACCAGAAAGGTAGGTCAGGAATGAGTCCCTAAACACGGAAATGAGTTCCTGCCCCTTTGTCTGGAAGTCACGTTTTTTTTTATAATCCTTTAGCTGTATATTTATGTTTTATACATATAAATAAATTATGAAAAAAGCAATGTATGAAATAAAATAATAAAAGTAGAAAATATATTACAAAATATCATTAATTGAAAAATATATATGTGAAAAAAACATAAATGTAAGAAAAGAAATACAAATTTAAATTTAAAAAAACGTATATTCAGGAAAAAAGAGAAGAAAAATATGTAAATAAAAATCTGAGAATAAATTAAATAAATCAATAAATAATAATAACAATACATTTAAAGCAGGTGGAGAGCGTGGAAATGCGTGTTGGCAACAGTACGTTTTAAGTGAAACAATACCAATTTAAATGATGTGAATACATTCCAGATTTTTAATGCAATTATTCAACTTTAGCGACTGAAATTAAAACATAAATGATTAAAATCCAGTTTCCAGTGACACATATTTCTGCTGCCGACTGAGTTTCATTCTCAGAGGGAAAAAGTTTCTGCAGACTTCACACAGAGAACGGGATGAATATGCATGATTGTAATTGCAGCCCTGGATGAAAACGTACACTGTGTGTGTGTGTGTGTGTGTGTGTGTGTGTGTGTGTGTGTGTGTGTGTGTGTGTGTGTGTGTGTGTGTGTGTGTGTGTGTGTGTGTGTGTGTGTGTGTGTGTGTGTGTGTGTGTGTGTGTTACAGCTGAGTCAGCTG
>NW_011354292.1:0-1665 GCF_000735185.1 Notothenia coriiceps | reverse complement strand
TTTTCAAATTGAAAAACAAAAATTGAAATACAAGGCGTTTTTCTTTATCATGGTCAAAAATGGATTTACTAAACTTAAAATACGGGATGATTTTCATTTTCTACTTCTCAAAACAAAAAATAAAATCACTAGAAAACAGAAACAAAAAAAACAAACCGTTTTTTGAATATTCTGCTACCGGAAGTTGTCTTTCAAAATAAGAGCGCAGATGAGGACGGTCAATCCGTGTATCTACGGTCCATTTGTTTTCACAACGAAAACGGCCAAGACACATATTGAGCCCAGAAAATGAATGTTATTAAGGGCTGGAAATATAATAGGCCTGTGTCTAAAATGGACAACATTGTTAGGAGTTTTCAACTATACAGCGATTCTGCACTGCGGTCAACTCAGCCGTCTTTCGAGTTTGTTATTATTTTTTCTGCCAATAGTTCTTCGTGAGATCGATCCTGTTGGACTCAGTACTAGTGAAGTACTTACTGTGTGCTTTTTGAGTAATCCTCTGTCAATGTCCCCTCCTGAGAACAAGAATGCATGTTTCTCTGCTATTTTGAATCAGCGTTAAAACACCTTTCTTCCTGAGACTGATATTGTTGGACAGAGTATTTTAAGAGGATATATGGTAGACTTGATATCAGCAATATCTCCAGTCAGTAGTCCGGCAGCAGCATTTTTACTCCTTGGAAAGTCTTGCCCGCTATTTAAATTGACTTTGATTGAAGTTAATAACAATATTGATGTTATATAGATATCTAGCATATTTGATGCAGTCTTTCTGAACAATTTTAAAATAAAATACTGCAAATTTAAGAATATGTGTAATAGTGCCTTATGCCTATGGCATGACTTTTTATTTTGGGAGGAAAAAAATGTTTCACCATGTGTTTTATGAGCTTAGGGGTCCCTGATATTATATCAATTATAAAATGTGACCCCCCCACACCCCTCAACCAGGGATTGGTTTGTTGCCTCAGGGCAACAATGATATAATACGAGGTTATTGAAACACCAAGGATTTCTACAATTCAGAAGAAATAGAAAAAACAAGTCTATATGAATTCAAAATATTAATTGATTCTATAATATTGGGCTTTTTAGCATGCTTTTTAGCCGTAAATAAAGTCACCGGAAACAGACGTAGGCCTATAAGGGACATTTCGAGCGATACACACTGTCACTACTATGAATTTAACTTCTGTTAGACAGCCATGCCATACATTTTTGCATACATTCACAGTAAATATTTATTCAGTATGATAGCTGTCTAACAGAAGTTAAATTAATTTCTCACTTATTCTGACAATGTACTTAACCTCAAATAAAATAACCCAATAAAAAGAGTTGTTAAATAATAGTGAAGTCACATTGTAATAACAATAACTCATCTCTCACTCGTTTTATTTTGAGCTTTGCTAAAAGCCACCTAGTCAAGTGTCCATCTTGGGTTGCCGTCTGGAGTTGTCCAATATGGCGGACCATCTCGCACATGCGCAGTACCGATCGGGCACGGGGGACGGATCGGGTAGTGACACACACCACAAACCCACTGAACAGATTACCCAAGATCCTCAGCTTGAAGCTCGTTGATTGGATGTTTTAGCCGCAATGCATGTTGGGATATGATGTTAATGCGATATGATATCCGAAAACATTTAAAAAATAAAA
>NW_011354290.1:0-1559 GCF_000735185.1 Notothenia coriiceps | reverse complement strand
GGCCAGAAGACATTATCAAAGATGTTCTATTGAGAAGACGATCACTACGTGACAAAAGTTTTCAAAACCGTTTCTGGTCTTCGGTATTTCCAGACAAGTGGCTACTGACATCAATCTTACTAACTGCTGTCTGTGCAATTCTCGGCGCGAGTTGGCGGACTTTATTTTGCTTACTTTAACATCATTTTTCATGGTGGGGCTAAGCCCTTTCTTGGTATGGGTGTAGCCTACCCCAGCCATACCCTGGCGCTGCCACTGGTGGGATGTATTGGGCGGGCCATTCTACACATGCGTTAAATGCGTTAAATATTTTAACGCAATTCATTCAAAAAATTAATTACCGCCGTTAACGCGATAATTTTGACAGCATTCATTTAAATCAAAGCTCTAACTGAGGTACATGCTCCCTGCGAGAGTTCATCCTTCAGTGATAGATTAGAAAGTGGTCTGTAATGCATTTTAAAAGGCTGATGATCACAGAGCTGTCAGACCCAGAGGGAGAATCATAGAAACGCCAACAACAAACTGCCCGCCTCCCCCTCCCCGAGGACTTTCTTTACCTCAAAGCTCTTAATATCATATTCTTATTGATGCACATGGGCCCTGTGGTTATTTTTCTGCAATGATTTGGAGATGTGTCAAGGAGGAACAAGAGATAAACTTGTGCTGTTGATTATGTATCAGTGGAACGTTGCATACTTCAGTAGTCTTTGGTAGAAAAGGACAAAATGTCAAAGAGAAGGTTTAATAACGTCCATTCACAAAATCATGATGAGCTCTAGGAATTAACATTCAGAATCCTGTTTGATAGAAGGAAATGTCCTATGTTTATGTGTTTGAAATACTCTTTAAATCATGTAGCTGCAACCACAATATTTATCCTACTTCAAAACAGTGAAGGGGTTAAAAACGATCAGCATTGTGCCCAACAAATTCCTTAGCATTTGTAAAATCATTGTTTTTTAATTACTGTCTTTCTTGGCAAGATATTTAAATCTGATACAGATATGTAACATGAATTAGTTTAATTGTATTATTTTTTGGATGCACAACTAAGTGTACCGAACACAACAAATCAACAATCAAAATGTACCTTCATGGCTGCATATTGTTGCATAATGTCAGAGTCTGTTCACAGCAGATGCTAAACACTGACGTGAAAACAGTCGGAGCACAGCTTGTCTGAAGTGTGATAATTCTCCATGGTGAATCATAATAAAAAACAAGATAAGGAACATTTTAAGGCCCTAATTAAGCAGAGATTATTTTCCTCTTCATCTCTCGGCAGGTTTCCTTTAACAGTCAACAATAACACTGCTGTCTCTTTAGGAGGCCTGGTCTCTTTCCCCTCTCCTTTCATCCCTGCGTGAAGATAAAAGCAGCGAGGAAAATAATTATCATAAACCGTTGAGTTTTATCTGTGATGGCGGCCGGCCGGCTCCCCAGATGGGACGTTTGGATCCACCCACACACACACACACACACACACACACGCACACACGCACACGCACGCACGCACACACGCACAAATAACAAAATGTACTTTTTTTAAATCTCTA
>NW_011354289.1:0-2429 GCF_000735185.1 Notothenia coriiceps | reverse complement strand
ACACGTTCACTCTATACAGTGTTGTTTACATTCTGTGATGCGCGAGCTGATGACGTCACGTCAAGACGAGTTAACTTTTTTTTTTCTCAACTTTGTGTGGAATAATGCGGGGATTATGCAGCCTTTTGATAAATATGCGGCCTTTTAAAAATCTGCGACATTTAGCTGATTATGCGGTAAATTCTGCGATCGCAGAATCGCGTTTTTCTGGAGGGTCTAATATGTGTGGGCTGGACCTGTATTTTACAGGAAAGGAGTGATCAGAGGGTCGAGTTGTCGATTCTTGTTCAGTTTTCATCTTCCTCACCCTCTCAGACTTTGAGTTGCGCGCGCTGCTAAAGAGACGTGCTACCATGGAAACCAAACAATGGTGTAGCTGTATTAAAGTCCGAGTAGAAATAGTCGTGAGTAAATCTGATTTTGTCAGAAATCGGGAGAAATGGTGGAGTCTCTCGCGAAAATCGGGAGGGTTGGCAAGTATGACACACACACACACACACACACACACACACACACACACACACACACACACACACACACACAGTTCGTATTTAGTCTCCTGATTTTAAATGGGAATTAAATCATTTGAGTCTTCCCAAAGCACCAGTGTTCTGCAGTTTGTGTGGGCCTACTGTTGCACAGGAAGATTATAGCTAACCACACTGAAGATTATGGATGATCTCATATTTTTAAGCCCCAATTTGTCGTCGTCGTCGTCGCCCCCCCCCCATTATTCCCTACCAATTGTATCCTGCCATTATGAATTACTACCTAATCCTGATTAATTAGTAATATTTTACCGTGAATAATAGGTATTTTAAAGGTTTATTACAGAGAGAATATGCAGCTTCATCAACTATTTTTATTAATAATCCACTGCAAGTTTTTTTTTTAATAGTGTAAAGTGAGGACATCTGTAATTCATTTAAACGTCTAATCAATACCAACAATGACTTACTGTACCTGTTACATTCCAGGCTCATGAAGTCATGACGGAGGCGTGTGGCATAGCGGGTTAGTGCGTTGGTGTTCGGATTAGGTGGGCACAGGTTCAAACCCCACTGCAGTCAGCATGTCGTTGTGTCTCTGGGCAAGACACTTCACCTCAAATTGCTCCTGTGGGGATTGCCCACAGTATTGAGTTTTAAGTCGCTTTGGATAAAAGAGACTTACATACAACATGTAATGTAATAACGTACTGTTATATCTATCACAGGCTCCACCCTCTACTGGACTTGATTCTATAAACGTAGCAGGCCCCGGGGCGGGCCTACCTGAATGCACGTGCATCTCACCGTATAAAAGGAGGCCTCACCTCCTGACTGTCATCCTTTTCTCTTCAGCGAGCAGGATTGAACAACCTGAGCAGTAAGACAAGAAAAGAAAGAAGAAAAGCATGGACTCAACACTCCTCGAACACCGGACCTGTCCGACATGCCCTGGCCTAATCGCGGGGGCTGATCCGCACCGCTTGTGCTTCCAATGCATGGGGCCGGACCACGCCGAGGACGGCCTAAGCCAGTTGCCGGATCAGAATACCTTTATACCTTTATTAGTCCCACAGAGGGGAAATTTGCATCTGCATTTGCGAGGATGATCCCTCGGCTAAGCCGCCAACATCGTGGGGATCATTTCTGGGTGAAGTTCGGCCCGCCGGAGGAGGCGGAGGATCAGGACCTCAAGGTGGTGGAGATGGGTGAACAGGATGACGAGGTGCCATTCGTGTTCGCCATCCAGAGGGGCCGGGTGGCCACGTTCACGGAGGAGGAAGATGACGAGGATGCCTCCTTGTCTGGTACCTTCGGGTCCGGCGGCCAGGAGGGTCCAGCACACAGGTCTGTCGGGCTGGACTTCCCCGCGGTGATAACCTTGGCGGCGTGGGCCTACCGCTCCCCCCACCTGTCGGTCCTATGCCGCTCGCTGAAGAGAGGTGGATGACAGTCAGGAGGCGAGGCCTCCTTTTATACGGTGAGATGCGCACGCATTCAGGTAGGCCCGCCCCGGGGCAGGCTACGTTTATAGAAGTCTCAGGGGATGAATGTGTGCATGATATGATCAAGGGGTAGTACCCATAGAGTCCAGTAGAGGGCTCCGCCTGTGCTTATAGAGTGGCGAAGTCCCTCCCCTTCCGGGGGACCTCCATGGGACCTTATTTCGGAAAAAGTATGTATTGAAGTCAATGGAGAGAGAAAACGTATCTTTCCGTTTGAATTGTGCCATGAATTACACATATGATGTTTGTCAATTTAAAAGATTTAAAAAATAAATTTAAAAAATGTGTCGTAAAACTGTGAAGTAACACATTTGTTTGTGTGAAACGCTGAATTAACTACATCTCCGGTCTAGCAGAACAACACACGTCACCAAGATGGCTGTCACTACTGTCTTGTCAACAAAAGGATTGACTACCCTCACTATCACCACAATGA
>NW_011354288.1:0-3804 GCF_000735185.1 Notothenia coriiceps | reverse complement strand
TGTAGTGTCTCTACTTTAAAGAGTCCTCTCCTGCTGATGTTCAGGTGTATATCAGTATGTAGTGTCTCTACTTTAAAGAGTCCTCTCCTGCTGATGTTCAGGTGTATATCAGTATGTAGTGTCTCTACTTTAAAGAGTCCTCTCCTGCTGATGTTCAGGTGTATATCAGTATGTAGTGTCTCTACTTTAAAGAGTCCTCTCCTGCTCGATGTTCAGGTGTATATCAGTATGTAGTGTCTCTACTTTAAAGAGTCCTCTCCTGCTGATGTTCAGGTGTATATCAGTATGTAGTGTCTCTACTTTAAAGAGTCCTCTCCTGCTGATGTTCAGGTGTATATCAGTATGTAGTGTCTCTACTTTAAAGAGTCCTCTCCTGCTGATGTTCAGGTGTATATCAGTATGTAGTGTCTCTACTTTAAAGAGTCCTCTCCATCCTAAATTCAAACCCATTACAGTCTGAAGGCCGTGAAGTCTTCGGCCTAGAAAGGTTTGTTGAATGTTCTCTCACACGCGAACCTGCCGGTTGAGTTTAGGTGAAAGTGACGTCCTCGACCCACACCCAGCAGCCTCTGAGATCTCTGTGGAGTCCTCACAAAGTAAAAAAAGAAAGAGATGCCAAGTGGTGGACAGCTCAGGGACGAGTGACGGAGGAGAGAGATGTGGAAAAGCAGCCAGGAGCAACTTCAGCACTTGATAAACAGAAGATGACATTCCAACCTCTACGTTTGCTTTTGTTTCCTCGGCTGGCAGCCATAGAGGTGTTTCGAGTGTGTGTATTGAGTGTGTACGCATGCACAGTGGGGGTGTGTGGAGTGTGTTCAGGTGTTGTTGAGTTTCTATTATGCGAGGTTTACGTAAGACAAGATCAAGTTTTTCTGTAAATCCTTTTCCCCTTGTTCTACAGTTTGTAATTTGATTCAAGGTCCATCTGTGGTTACAACCTCCAGAGAGGCAGGGGTCAGAGTTCATCATAGGATCTGCTCATCCTCTTACAGGCTGCCGTAGATGATCTAATGTGAGCGACAGCTGTCAGTCAACGTCTTACCGGAGTTAACAGGCCTTCAGATTACTGTGTTTTCATTTTACAGCTTGGACCTGAGACTCTTCAAGTCCTCGCACTCTAAGGACTAGAATCGACCCAATAAACCTACACGTGCACTTATAAGATCCTTTTCTGAAGTTCCCTTTAACCGCCTGTCTTTATTTGTATACAGTGGTTTCGTGATGCTTAGAAACTAAACATTCTGTGCCCGAAGTAAAACCATTTTTACCTGGATAATGCCATTTTGCATCCATTGACCGAACTTCTGCTTTCCATTGATCTACTTTTCTGTCGTTTCTTCCAAACTTCACTTTGTGTTCATTCTGGTTTAGTTTAGGCTGCCGTAGCAACAGCTGTCAGTCAGCGTCTTACCAGAGTTACCAAGCCTTCAGATTATTTTCAATTTACAGCATCTGTATTGTGCTGCACGCGTACAGGACCTGAAACTCGTCAAGAATCGACCCAATAAACCTACACATGTTCACTTATAAGATCCTTTTCTGAAGTTCCCTTTTCCCGCTTGTCTTTATTTGTATACAGTGGTTTCGTGATGCTTAGAAACTAAACATTCTGACCCCGAAGTAAAACCATGTTTACCTGGATAATGCCATTTTGAATCCATTGACCGTACTTCTGCTTTCCATTGATCTACTTTTCTGTCGTTCTTCTTCGCTTCGTGTTCATTCTGGGTTAGTTTAGGCTTGATCTGAGAAATGTCTCGCTGCTTCCACCTCGGTTGCTTCATGTGAGGAAATGTAAAAAATGTAGGGATGCACCGAATATTCGGCCACCGAAAATTATCGGCCGAAAATGGTTAAAAAGGCCCTTTCGGCTTTCGGCCTTGGAATTAATGTACTGTATGCATTCAAAAGTGCTGAATAAATGTTTTATGGACCCATAATAGTGATTATTATTTAAGTTAAGTTTTGCCATAATCATGTATTTTTCCATAATCAGGTAGCTGAACAACATCGGTAAAAAATGTATACATTATATATATATATATTTCTATTAATCATTTTCGGCCTTTCGGCATTCGGCCAACTGTTTCCTATTTTCGGTATCGGTTTCGGCCAAGAATTTCCCATTCGGTGCACCCCTAAAAAAATGGGTTGCTTAAAGCCTTTAAACAAACAACTAACACTGCTGTTCTTGTGAGAGTATCCGTACACACTGGATTATATCTTCTAAACCAAGAAGACTTGCTTGTGATTATTATCTAGGAGAGAAGACTGTGAGCTCGCGAGGATGTGAAGTGACGTCAAATATACTTCTGGGATCCACATTGTCTCTCCCCATTACCCCATTACCTCCTCCTCTACCTGCTTTGTGATTTCCCCTGTTTTGTAAAGTCAGCTGTGGCCTGAAGGCACCGCAGCAGAGTGACTGGCATCATTGTGCCAACTTAACAAAAGGAAGACAGGCAACAAAAGGAAGACCTTGAGGCGGCTTTCCTCTCGCTCTTTAAAGCATCTACAGAGGGATGACGGAGCCACGGCACTTTCCTTTAACTCTCATGCACACCTCCCCCCCGCACATCTGAGTGTCCAGAACAAACAACACAGATCCAGAGGAGGATTAAAAATGCAGGAATCATCAAAAGTCCAAACGTTCTTCGTGGATTGAAACGACGCGGACGCTGTGCTGTATTTGCAGCGTACAGGAATTGCGAGTGGGCGTTAAAGAAGACAGAAGTTGGCATTGACTTTTCTCCGATGTTGCCGGATGAAAAAAACACGGAGGATTATTTCACTTCGATATCAAGCTTGTGTTCTCTCTGAAGAAGAAGAATGGAGAGGATTGAGGACACAAGCAAAACGCTGTGAGTTACAGAACAACCGCAGCCTGTCGCCAAAATACTTTGGATCAGCTCCGCCGGAGGATAAGCTGTTGATGTTTCTTTTTAATCAGCAAACAGGAAACACTCCACTTAATCTTGCATATCGGGTTGCACTCTTTATGGCGGCGGAGATGTTTGAGAAACAGAATGATCAGTTTGAAGCCCTGGACCAGATGTGAGGAGTAAAGCTTGCTGATAACGAGATGAACAGAAAGCTGGAAGAGAGCAAAGTAAATCTAAACAAAGCTCACAGAGGATTATCCCTTATAGTGAAGCCGTGAAGCGTTACAGCCGCGCTGTTCCTTTCCTCACTTCTTGTTTACTTGTAAGGACGACTGATAGTAGGACTTCAAGGTTTGAGATGAACAAGAGCAAATGTATCAGAAAACGTCGCTTTAAAAAAAATAAAAAAGTCCGAATGAAAACCGTTTCGACATAGAAGCGGTCAGGTAACATCAGCGAGCAGAAGCTAAAGATTACACCGTGTTTAAACCTCTTAAAACATTCAGCTTTCCCGTCTTTGGGGAACTTTAGGAAAATGCAGTTGCCATAACAAAGCTGATTGGCTCTTCTGGCAAACTTTGGTAATAAACATTGGTTCCTTCAGGCAGATACAGTGTGACCTTTCTTGGAGATATATTGATATATATCAGTTTGGAAACGCACAAAAATGTCTTGCAAATAAACAGTGTGTCCATTGGAGAGCATTGACGGTTTCTCAAATGATTTAAAGCTTTTCTAGTTTTTCTTTGACTGAGGCATAGCTTTGGCTTCATACACAAAAGTGGCTGATCTTGATGTCAAGTTCATTTCAAAACTGTACTACATGTCCCATACATATATTACATTTCTTTTCGCTGACGCTCTTATCCAAAGGGACTTACAATAAGTGCCAAAACCATAAAGATTCAAACTCCGAACA
>NW_011354287.1:0-2706 GCF_000735185.1 Notothenia coriiceps | reverse complement strand
TGGTTGGCTAAGCTGTGCACCATGCCAGGGAATGAGATGATAGTGGACTGCATGGGGTTTGATAGAGACATTTGGCTGGTCTGATCCCTGTGTGTGTGTGTGTGTGTGTGTGTGTGTGTGTGTGTGAGAGATGCACATGTGTCACTCAATCATGGTATGGTATACTACAGGTCACACATACAAGATAGGCAGATAAACACACACATAAACCCACAATAAGTCCTATGCCATCAGACACGCCAGGATCACACACACACACACACACACACACACACACACACACACACACACACACACACACACACACACACACACACACACACACAAAATGGTTTTCAAGGCATCATCAGAATAACGAGTATCAAACAATGATGTCATCTCTTTTGTACGTCAAAACATACAACAGATACACACACACAAATTAAGGAGAGAAAGTTGTACATTGTATGCCTGATTCACACACACTTTCTGACAGAGTTCATTTTGTCTTTCTTAAAATTATACTAATAGGCTGCAACGCAAATCAGCTTTTTTTATTTGATTGTTTTGGCTTTGACTGTTGTACTATTTCATCATAACATTTCGCCTTGAACTTGGACCCTCTTGCTCACATAACTGCGTGCAAAGGATTGTGGGTCAGAATAAAAGGAAAGCAAAAAAGTGTGTAGGGCTAGCATATTTTAACATTTAACTCTGTGAAGTGTTTATTTCGACCAGAGAAACTTGAATTCAGAAAACGTATGTTCGTTTTCTTAACTGTTTAATAAGGAAACATACATAGTTGGATACTTAGTTCCATATTGACATATATATATATATTTAACAGACCTATTAATATACACATCTGTATATTGTCATGATTTGTTTATAGTTTTATTTTGAAATGTATTTTCTCCTTATGTCTTGTCCTGCCTTCGTTACTATGTTTTCCCGTCTCCCTGATTGTCTTCACCTGCTGCCCCTGTGTTTCACCCCCCTCCCCGGCGGTCTTGTCTTGTATGTGTGTGTATACAGTATATATAGGCTTGCCATCCCTTGTACTGATTCCAGAATCAATTCTGAATCAGGAATTGTTTCGAATCGAAAATCAATTTTGAAACAGAATGTGAACCAAATAAATATTCACACCTCTAGAATCTAACCTTGGAAAAAAAGGGAGCTGTGACGTTACACATTTTGCAATATCTCACATTTCAGTAGGATGTCTCTGGCCAGCTCCTTAGAGATGGCGGTGGAGGCTCCTCCTTTGAGTTGCAGGTAGCACCAGGAGAGCAGACTACCCTGCAGAGCCCAAAACAAGGACAGCAACACCGTCCTGCTGGCTCCACTGTTCTCATCCACCATCATCACCTCACACTGAGAGAAGGGAGAACAGAGAGGGACATTAGTAAATCGGGCAAAAACAAGGCCATGGTAAATACATGGTGTGTTTGTCAGAGGCCTCACCTCTCTCGTTGCCACCAGCAGCAACGTCTCCATTACTGACAGTATGGGGCTGATGTCAAAGTCTGAGGGAGCCCCTTTAGGGGGGAGCAGGAGAAGGCCACTTGGATCCTGGTCACTGCACAGAGAGAACGCAGATGCTGCTGATCCACTGTGATCTTAACAAGAATTGTAATGTGTTTGTTGTTTATCTAGAGTATCCTTACCTGAAGTAATTGCAAAGCGATTCAAATGTCACCTTCACTGACTCTGGCTGATCCTGTTCGGTAATGTTTTTCTGCAAGAGGCACATTTTGCATTATATTGTTATATTTGTATTATTGTTATTATAATATATATATTTACTCTTTTTTTTTTTTTAAACTCACCATCATGTCGAATAGTTTGTCCCTTCTGACGTGTTTATCCGGGAAGAAAACAGCCGCTCCATTAAGAATGGCCTTGACTGCTTCCTTGTGCAAAGCTTTTTCTACTAAAGAACCGCCCTTTGCACCATCCACAACTAAAAAACACAAACATATTGTTGCTTCATACGAAATGATTACAAAAAAATCATGATAAGTGTAGTCTTAAAAATAACTACCAGTTGCGATATCAAGATCATTACAACACATAGCAGTGTTCTTGTGGGGAAGCTACCGCTTCTTAGACCTTCCAGAAAAACGCGATTCTGCGATCGCAGAATTTACCGCATAATCAGCAAAATGGCGCATAATCCCCGCATTTTTCCACACAAAGTAAAAAAAAAAAAAGTGAACTCTTCTTGACCATAGGTCTTGACGTGAAGTAGTGATGATGATGACGTGACGTCATCAGCTCGCGCATCACAGAAGGTAAACAACACCGTAGAGTGAACGTGTGGAACTCACACGAGAGAGAAAACACCAAGATGAAAAAATCTGATCCATCTCATTTACCGACCAACATTTCTGCTAAAGACCGGGCAAAGCAGTACCCCGATGTCTTTCACGAAAGAGGGGGGAAACTATTCTGCACCCCGTGCAACTGTGTGTTGGAGCATAAGAGAAAATCGACGGTGACGACCCACTTTGATTCATTCAAATATTCGAAAATGCTTTCTGCTGCTGCGGACAAGAAAGCCAAACAACTCACGTTCACCGAGGGATCAACCTCCAAAACCCTTTCGAGGGCTACAAGAAACGAAGTGAGTAGCCTACAAGATTGAAGCTGGTCAGATAACGAACGAGTAAATGAAAACAGAATGAGGCGGAGAAGTGTGTGTGTGTGTGTGTGTGTGTGTGT
>NW_011354286.1:0-10983 GCF_000735185.1 Notothenia coriiceps | reverse complement strand
TCTGGGATTTTTGCTCACCGTTCTTGTGATCATTTTGACCCCACGGGGTGAGATCTTGCGTGGAGCCCCAGATCGAGGGAGATTATCAGTGGTCTTGTATGTCTTCCATTTTCTAATAATTGCTCCCACAGTTGATTTCTTCACACCAAGCTGCTTACCTATTGCAGATTCAGTCTTCCCAGCCTGGTGCAGGTCTACAATTTTGTTTCTGGTGTCCTTTGACAGCTCTTTGGTCTTGACCATAGAGGAGTTTGGAGTGTGACTGTTTGAGGTTGTGGACAGGTGTCTTTTATACTGATAACGAGTTCAAACAGGTGCCATTAATACAGTTAACAAGTGGAGGACAGAGGAGGCTCTTAAAGAAGAAGTTACAGGTCTGTGAGAGCCAGAAATCTTGTTTGTTTGTAGGTGACCAAATACTTATTTTCTACCATAATTTGCAAATAAATTCTTTAAAAATCAGACAATGTAATTTTCTGCATCTTTTTTTTCTCATTCTGTCTCTCATAGTTGAAGTGTACCTAGGAGGAAAATTACAGGCCTCTCTCATCTTTTTAAGTGGGAGAACTTGCACAATTGGTGGCTGACTAAGTACTTTTTTCCCCACTGTATATGATATAATGTGGTGGGGACCTAAATGGCACCGAATGCTAGGAATGACCCCCTTATAATTACAAAGCTGTTGTTTAGCATGTTCACCATTTTAGTTTTGTACGTCAGTAAATGTTCTTTGTCATAGATATTTCAAACTATATATTTTTTCCTGACATTGCATTAGAGCCACGCTGCTAAAAAAGGTGGCGCTATATTCCTTACAAACAAATCTACTTTTAAGTTATAAGGATATTTATTAAATTAGTTTCTAGGAGAGTGGGTTGAAAAAGTGGTGTATATTCCCACAAATAACTTTCTGATTTGCTGAATTGGCATATACTGTACTATACTGTACGGTAATAAGGTAATGGAGAGGCCATAAAGATGGAAAACAAATTTAGATCATAGGGTCAAAATATGACAAAGCCTGGTCATAAATGATTGTGAGCAAAATACATGCTCATTAGAAGGACATTTTAGGGAAACACTAGTTCACCATTCAACCAAAGCGATGCTGTAAAATAAAATTTCCTCTTTCTGCCTCATTATAAGCAAACAGAATCTTGGCATGTGAGATGAGTTATGAACACACTCTTGAGAGAAATACAAAACAGCATGAGCCTTAGTCTGGCCAGGAGTGCTGTAGTTATAATATAAAACATTAACTTGGCTCCACTGCATCATCCCAACACATGTTAGTGTAGCTGCCAGGTGCCACATTTGAGTTAGAATAATTGTCAGACAAGTTCATAACATATGCTTAAATCCCATGTAATATTGTGGTCTTTTGTGGTAGACAGAGGTGATTTAATTTTCTCCAGTCTAATGTATGTTATTCATAGTGTTCCCACAACACATCTGAACTCAGTTTGACCTATTATTAAAGATGACATCTTTCTTCTAAATGAGCTGCTGTCGTCAAAGTCGATACAGAGTAGGATTTACAGAGGAAACCGTTTCTCTCCTCCTTTTTGTACATCCTTTAGAGAAATTGCATTCCTTTTCCTTGCACTCAGATCCTAATCCTTCTACCCCTCATTTACGAGTCTTGGACTACCGTTTTATCCTCCACTCCCACCACAGTACCACAGAGATATGCCTCTGTGACCCAACCGCCAACCATCCTGCTTAAAAAATCCAGCTGTTTCCCTTTGCCTTTTTAAGTCCCTCTTCGCTCCATTCATGAATAGGCATCCTCTTCGCTTTGAGAAACTGTCTGTGGGTGGATAGCATTTAAGACAATGAATTGTTTTCTCCAAGTCACTCAATGCACAGGACCCATATCCAGCTGTGTTTCCTCAAGCATGATACACTTCACTTGTTAAACACGGTCATTAGTTAGTCAACACTTCTTGGGCTGCCTGGCGAGGAATTAGTGATGACAGTCTCTCCTTCATGCTCCCTCCCACAAACCCAGAGCCTCCCACCATGAGTGTTTGCAGCTCTCTGCCTGCTCTGTTCATGGGAAAGTCCCGGTGCTGGTGAAGTTATGACCAGGGTGAAGGATTATGCTGGAATGGCTAAATATCATTAATACTTGCATAACTCTCAAAGAGCACTATAACTGCTTTCTGAAGTGAAATCAGTACATTTCTAAATGTCTTTACTGTGCGTTAAATACATTGTAAAGCCTGCAATATTTTTATTGTGTTCTTAAAACATTATAAAGGAGTCTTATAATAGTCTTTCCTGGAAAGCACGAGGGCTATTCCAAAGCCATTTTCTCTCTGTTGATACTTAAACACAGCTCATAATACAAGGGAAAATATGATCAGGGTTTGGAAATGAATTGAAATGCGTCTGAGGTGTTCTGTGGACATGAAATCACATGCTGCACTCCCAGAAGGGGAGTGTCTGTCTTTGTGACATTGAGACAACCCAGGACCTCTATAGATCAAACACAGTCTGCTCAAAATAAGCAATGTGGAGGTGACCCCTTCCACCATTTATGTAAGCAAAGCTGAGGAATGCTTGTTATCAAAATTACCTCCAATTTGCTCGAGTTCATTATTTCATTTAAAAACAACGTGTGATAAAAGCTTAAACCAGCCAGGAGTTGTTGCAGTTGCTTGACTTCATAAGGGTTGCATGCAGGATAATAGTTCATGTCGTAATGTGATACTTTTTTCTGTGAAGCTGCTGGGTTAAAATATCTTGTCTCTGCCCCACACACATTTCATGTACATACAGCACACCATACACACTGTATGTATTTAAAGTCACTGAAGCTCCGTACACACCAGTGTTTCTCCTTGGAGTTTCATTTCAGGAATGCAAATGCCTTGGGCCCAGACACTCAGTGATTTATCTCCTTATTTATCTTTGCACACATCTGCCTGTGCCCTTGTGTCTGCCTGTTGCTCATTCCTCCCTTCTTTCAGCCAGCATGTCTCCCATGGGACCCGGGAGTCCCCCACTTGCCCCTCTCTGCCCCTTACACACACGCCTTGCATGCATGCATATAGACAGGACATGCACGTGCAGACGGAGGGTGAGAACATTCAGCTGCGCTCACTTTTGTGCTGCTTTACCCTCACCTTGCTACTGTCAGTAATAATCCAGTCTGTCCACAGCCATGCCCAGAGGTCTCTGCACTTAGATCATTAACAATCTGCACGCTGTCTCTGCTTGGTTCACAACACTGTGCTGGTGCATTACTGGAAGCCATAGAAAGTGACCTGATACCCACACTTGCTTTCTGTCAACAAAGATTACACTCAGAAGAGCGCAATGGGAGTTCCGGGCAGACCAACCTGCTGCTTTATGTCTCATGCGGACAAATAGAGTATGAGCAGGACGGGGCTTTGTTTTTCTTGTCAGAAGCAGGTATGAATAACAGCAGGGCCTGCCACAACACCCCCCGAGTGAAGTTTCATATCTTCACAGCATTGCCATAAAGTAAACACCAGTATGTTTCCTGACATGTCTTGCTGCTCATTCAGACGTCCCCTGTCCTCTCGTGCAATGCCCTACACCTTTCTCTTAAAGTGCCCCACATTCTGCCTTGATTTCACATTTCCACGTGCAGGCTTGTCTCGGGCCCTGCAGAGAAACCACCGCCTGGTGTGAGGTCAGGTGTTATTTATCACAGCCGTCTGCGCGGGGAGTTGACATTCGTACAGGCATTCTGCTCTGCTATCGTAATTGACTCTCCTTGTCTTTTCGAGGACACCAACAGCTATAACTATGTCAGTGCGCCTCTCAGCTATATATTACCCATCTCACAGAGGAAGACAACTGGTGAGTTATCATTCTGCATCAGCTAAACACAAGATGGGCGACACGGCTGGCCACTGGGAAATGGCAGGATTTCTCAAAGCCAATAGAAATCTCAGCCAGATTCAATTTTAGCCTCTCTAGTAATCCTTGTTTTGTCCTTTCTTTTTTCTTTCCTTCTTTTTTCCCCCTTCTTTTGTGCTTTGTCCAAAATGGTCAAGTAATATAAGTAATAACATAATAGAAAACCCAGTACTTGGGATGAACTATGAGTGGGCTGTTTTCAAAAGAAATTGAAAAAGAAGTTGTGGAGAATCAAATATATGAATTGGGTGCTTATCAGGCTAGCCCAGTTGAATTATTATAGTCCCGGGTGCAGCCACTTTAAAAGAAAAAATAACCAACTTTTCTGATAGGAATGACATTTGTGGGGCAAAGGCGGCATGCCCATTTTCAGAGGTCATCGGGAGGCAAACACTTATTAATGTTTACCTGCATGACAATCAGGTAAACAGGTCATGGTAATGATTCATTCAAGGTTGGCAAGGTTATAGGCCATGTGTGCTCAAAAGCCTGTTGGGTCAAAGCAGGTTGAAGCTGGTGCTAAAAGAGTGAGTGTAATTGTTCTAGGACAGCAATCTTTGACCTGTGATGTGTGAATTTAGTAGACTGAAAGCTCTGGATCCTATTGGAAAACAGCAGAGGCACACACACACACACACACACACACACACACACACACACACACACACACACACACACACACACACACACACACACACACACACACACACACTCTCTGTTTTTTTGGATTTGACTGAAGAGAAAGTTGAATTTGTGTTGGTTTGTGCGACCAAGGATGGGAATAAAGTTTGTGTACTGTACACCAAAAAGCAGCTAGTTTGCTTTTTAGTGTCGGCAGTCTGCTGGGTAACACATTTTACATTTTCAAAACGTTCTGGCCACACAGATCTAAGAACTAGCATTTAAAGCACAGTTGCATCAGAACATCATCGTTTAAACTGTTATTTTGATGTGTTAGAACACAACTTTCTAAAGTGTTTTCAAACATGTCCAGACAGAAACTACTTTCTAACAGCGTTAACAATCTGCTACAGTACGGGGAGTTTAACTGCTTTATGATTCATATGGAAAAGGGAAGTCCTTCTGGGGGCTAAATCTGCCCCAGAGTTTGATTGACAGGTTTCAGGAGCCAAAGAAAACTGCATTAAAGAGTTGAACTCAACAAGGCAAAAGCAAACTCTACTTGTGGAATGTCTCACCTTCCAGAGGACATAAGTACAACTTCCTGGTATTCAAAACCAGTCTTGTGTTTGTGGCTCACACAGAGTATGTTTCAGTCAATATGGACAGTGAACCCATCACCAACAGAACAACAACTACCAGCACTGAAACATGCATATAAATAACATTTATAGCCAACACTGACCCATCCAGCCTCTCTACGGCAGCAGAGAGCCGCTGTCTGATTTGTCTGGACAGGTAAGAAATGACACGGTTAAGAACGAGTGTGTACAATTAAAACAGCTAACGGTGATCTCCTACATTCCTGAACTCCAGTGCAGCTACAGCAGGCTGTTTGACAATCATTCAGAGAGGAATCCAACCAGGAGAGGATCCAACATGTCTATGAGCCTCTTTGAACCACAATGCAGTGCAGCAACAACGATTTTGTAAGGGCTGTGACTCTGGAAAAAAATGATATATTCAAGTCTCGCTCAAGAGATGTTCAAAGAATGTAAGGATAATTCAGGTTTATCAAACCTTGATAAGAGTTCTGTACGGGCTAAACAAGCCCAATCTTTCAGATTCAACTAAACCCAACTACTACTGCCCAATTTAAAACCTAAACCTTAGGCACCCAAATTATCCAAACCCGTCTAAAAACCCTAAACCTTTTCAAAACTCAACGGGCAGCAGGACTCTACAACCAAGGTCTTACTTTCATCGTTTTTGCCATCATGTATCTATTTGAACCACGAACAGTCAGATGATCTGATGGCTCAGGAACAAACCAGAAGAATATCTGGATCAATATAATGCTTTTTTCCAGCAGCTTAGATCCATGCTGAATAACAGGGTGGCAGGAACCCTTCAATAGCATACTGAATTGTTCAAAGACTCAGCAGCTGAAGCCCTCGTGTATACAGAAATCTAGCAGAAGTCCAGTAGCTCACAGGTTAACCAGGAAGTGGATTGATTATGGGTGATCATTTTACGGTTCCCATCCTAATTCCCTCAAATTCAAGGACCCAACACGGCATTAGTTGAGACACGGATCAAGGTTCATCACTGCCCCAACTGAGATTTTAAAAAGTGAGAACTAGCAAGCCTCAGCTCAAACAAGTAAATATGGATATGAATATACCTCAACTTTCGCCTTTACATGTTTTACTGTTCCCTAGGAATGTTCTATACACCTGCCCTTCGCTGTTATTTACCTTTGTTTCTAAATCTCTGCATTAACTTGGTCAATTTATAAGTGATGGAAATGGATTGTGAAAATAAGACCACGTTGTAATAAACAAGAATGATCCTTTCAAAAGACGGGCTCAGGCTGATAAGCTAGTTGTCAGCAGTGTGAATAGTATGGGCCTCCACCACAAGCTGACGGATGCTAACCTGCATATGTTGGGACATTTGCACAATTAGCAAAAGTTGCATTCATTTGCATTCATTAGCATTATAGCCTATGTGGACAATAGTGAACAATGGCTTGGATCATTTTCAGGATCAAAAATGGCAGTTTCAACCAGAAATTGTCCCAAAATATATCAAAATCAGTCCACAGAGTACACATATTGGCATTTTGTGCAAATTGCCCAACATATGCAAGTTATCATCCTGCAGTTTCTATGTGCTGGAGACCCCTACTATACATTTTAACATAGAAGTTTGGGGTACTCATCATTTCTGGTTTCACTCGGATCCTACGAGCTGGCAAACGGACTACGAGGGGAAGATTCATATTTAAAATTGAATATTATGATCGTCACAAACAGAGGAGATCCATCAGTACGAGAGGATCTGAGGGGGAAGTGTCCTTCAGTGTTAGCGCTACATTAAGATCAGGGACAGAGACTACAGTAACACACAGTGCCAGGGTCCCAGCAACATGAACCCCCCCTTCTCAGAAGAGCTTCAGCTGACTCATATTTAATGAATATGCACCGACGTATCAGGAGGCCATAGACCACATATTTCCCGACTCTCCATGGCAGCTCAACCCTCACCTTAACTGTAAACTGGGGGGGGGGGCAGGAATCAGGAGAGGCAGAGGGAGCTGGGGGAGGAGGTGAGGGTGCACACGGGGGTGGGCAGGCCGTAGTAGGCGGGGTCAGTGAAGGGGAAGAGGAAGAGGAAGAAGAGGATCACCCCCATCAGGTAGGAGGAGAGGACGGTGAGGCGGTGAGGGTGCTCCATCGCCGTACTGATGGCGGGGAAACCCATGTAGTTACAGAAGGAGTGGCAGAGCACCGGGCCAATCAGGTGACCTACAACAGGAAGAGGAAATGTCAATGTGGAGATTCACTTCCTGAAGCGGGGGGGGAAGTAAGTGAACACTTTGGAATAATGTCTTCTAAAATATGGTCTGATCTTCACCTAAGTTACATGAATCAACAAACACCATCTGATTTTACTAATAGCACACAAAGTATGGTTTGCTCTTGTCCATACTGAATTTCAAAGAAGGTTGGAAAAGGTATGTAAACCCCTAGACTTCAACAAAAGCTAATCAAGTTTTAGCGTTAGCACATTGTGTTTGTCTGTCATTGTGACTTCAATGAAGACCAGGTCACATTTTAGGACAAATTCATGCATAAAACCAGTCAGTTTTATAGATCCTTGTTTCACAGTAGGAGTTATGAAATATACAAATGATCAGTATAGAGGTGAAGTAACCTTTTAATTCAGACTAACTGTAGCCATAGCTTTGGACTACTACGGGAGTCCATTTTTTTGTATCTATTATTTACATTTCATAATGCAGAGCACTTATGATTGTCTGCTTATAAAAGTACCATCGACCCAATATACCTAAAAGATATTTTTAAAAACTAATTTGAAACAAATGTTGATCGATACTCAATGTCATTCCTAATGATAAATGTCATGTCCCAAGACGGTCTTCATGCTTTTGCAGAATATTATCTTCCCTTGTATTAACAAGTGACTTAGTAATCCACGGGCCTGGGTGTGAAGAAGTAAAATATGAAGATCTGTATTGCCGTCCAAAAGTGTCATAAAGCCAGTAGGGTATAAATAAAGACACTTAAGAATATGGAGAATGTTGTTCTTAGGAACGGATGTGAAAGCTCCTGACCTGTTCTGATGAAGATGAAGGCGGTGTAGGCCCCGAACACGGCTGTGTAGGAGAACTGGAACACTGCAGAGGAACAGAAGCATGGGTCAGCATCAGTCATAGTATCATACACTGACAGGACATTACAGCAGAGGTGGAAGAAGTAAGACATAGTACTTAAGTAAAAGGAGAATCACTACAGTGTCAAAGTATAAGTATACTTAAGTTCCAAAAGCAAAAGTACTTATTGTACGTAATGTCTTCTTTCAGAATCGTATACATTAAATGACTGGGTTATTATTATTCATGCATTAATGTGTTCATCACAGCTGGTAAAGGTGCAGCTAGTTTAATAACTTTGTATACTGCTGCTGGATATCTTAACCTTTAATTATATGTCATAGTTGATATATTACTTTATTTATATATTATGTCTTTGTTTATAATCCGAATATGTAAAGTAACTAAATAAACGTAGTGGAGTAAAAAGTACAATGTTGGCTTCTAAAATGTAGTGGAGTAAAAGTATAAAGTAGCATAAAATAGAAATACTCAAGAAAAGTACAAGTACCTCAAAATTGTTCTTAAGTACATTACTTTAGTAAATATATAGATAGACAGACAGATCATTTATTTATCCCAAATTGGGAAATTATGTAGTTACAGCAGCAGTGTGTTCAGGCATTACAATCTAACCATCTTTATAGGTGAAAGAAACAGCTGCAAGTATATACACATATCTACAGTTGAAAGAACATGAACCACAAAGACTGCGATATATAAAATGTATAGATAAGTTAAGACATTTCTATAAAAGACCCATGTACAGTATTAAAGTAACGTAGATGTAAATGTACTATACAGTAATACAGTCCACCAGTGATTAAGCCCTAGAGCCCACCTGCAGAGAGGAAGATCCCGGACAGCGTCCCCTGTCTGAACCTCAGCAGCTCGATCACATGGTGGAAGTGAGCTGAGGAGAGACCGTAAAGATATAGGAAAGCAGCAACATGAGCATCAAATGGTTGGGTTTGTATAAGCCATGAATCTGCTGCGTTCATGTCCTTATTGGATTCAAAACTATACGTCAAAACAAATAAAAGAAACAACATCAACAAACAAATAAAGACACAACATCACAATAGGCGCGTTCACACCGGAGTACTTTTCCCCGTAACTGGAATTTTGCGTTGACACCAAAAAGAGAACTTAGTTCCGAGAACTTTTACCCCCATGTTTAGTGCCTGCTAGAGAGGTGGTACTTTCCTGGGGTGAAAAAAGTACCAATTTCGATTGGCTGGGCGAATTGCAAACCGCGCCCCGTAAAACTCTGAAAAGTTTTGTGAAGCCGCCATTGTATTTGCTGGCATTATTAGCGTTAGCCCAGCGCACAAACGCAGAGAGACTAACTTATGGCAACACAAAAGAAAACATGGGAGCTTGGAGATGAAAAGGTGTCGGGCGGTCTGGAGATTTACTCAGAAGGCTTCAGTAGAAGCTGCTGGGAGTCCCAGCAGCTTCTACTGAAGCCAGTCCCCAACTCCGGGGACTTCCGGCCGGGGACTTCGGGTGGCAGTAAACGCCGTGAAGTTGTTTGCGGCCTGCCAGTAAACCCAAAGCAGAAGAAGAAGAAGTGACGTCAGCGGCTCATTTGCGTAATCTTCCCTCAGGGAAAAGTACTCTGGTGTGAACGCGATTGGTACTTAGTGCCATGGGGTTATAAGTGCCGGGGCACTAAGTAAGGCAAAGTACTTGGTGTGAAAGCGGCTATAAGCATAAACACAACTTTTTATTTTGTATTTTCAGATTATAGATACAGTAGACAGTAGTGCTGTTAATCTGTCTGTATCTATCCCACAGAGGTCAAGTGATCAAGCTGTATCATCATGTATATCATTACAAGTATATCAGTCAGGTTATGTTGTGAAATGAAACAAACAAGAAACATGCACTTATGAGGGATTTCTGACGTTTGCATTGCCACAAACTGGATAATCCTGCTGTCAACAGTTTGTTAAACGCAAGAGCCACTTTCTGAGTTCGTCACTGTTTGGAGCAGATTAGTAGAGGGTAGTGGATCTCATATGGCCTGGTCAGAGGCCATCATTGAAGGGCTTAAGGGATTAATGTTGTCTCGCGCTCTCGTCTCTCCAATATTCAATCAAACTCTGTGCTGTGAGAGCGCATACAGAACAATTTGTACAAACATGTCTTATCACTGTAGTTTAACAATACCATCTATTTGCTCAAGTCTGTACAAGAACATATTATGTACTTGTACCAGATGGTTTGCTTAAGGATTTCCCTGACTGCTGTTTAGCACTAGTTTTACAACACAGTGTAATGCTGTGCAGTGTAAAGCTATGGCAATTGAGTGGTGATGTAGTAGTGTCCATGGGCTTGAGGAGGATGGGTCAAAGGCTAAATCCCCGCTTAAAGACACCGCAGTGAGCCTTTTCTATCAACAGACAGGCCATTTCAGTATGTGTTGGATAAGATGTAATTTCCCATCTGCTTTATGGCTATTTCTGATCCCTGGGCTCTTGTCAGCAAACTCCTCAGGACAGATATCATCAGTAATATAAGGAGGACTCTGGCAATACTTAGGGCCTTAAAAGGCCCTTCACTTCCCTCAGTCATGTGGATGGCTTAAGGAGTTTGAGAGCGCAGGTCACAAGTAAACGTTTCACAAACACTATCAAATAGCACAGATTTAAGTGGCTTAGGACAGCTTCCTCCCAGTGTGCGTGTGTGTGTGTGTGTGTGTGTGTGTGTGTGTGTGTGTGTGTGTGTGTGTGTGTGTGTGTGTGTGTGTGTGTGTGTGTGTGTGTGTGTGTGTGTGGGGGGGG
>NW_011354285.1:0-1348 GCF_000735185.1 Notothenia coriiceps | reverse complement strand
AGGAGAGGACTCTTTAAAGTAGAGACACTACATACTGATATACACCTGAACATCAGCGGGAGAGCACTCTTTAAAGTAGAGACACTACATACTGATATACACCTGAACATCAGCAGGACAGGACTCTTTAAAGTAGAGATGCGAGACACTACATACTGATAGAGACTCTTTAAAGTAGAGACACTACACTGATATACACCTGAACATCAGCAGGAGAGGACTCTTTAAAGTAGAGACACTCATACACCTGAACATCAGCAGGAGAGGACTCTTTAAAGTAGAGACACTACATACTGATATACACCTGAACATCAGCAGGAGAGGACTCTTTAAAGTAGAGTGAACCTGAACATGAGTATAATATGTCCTCTTTAAACTTATTGAAGCCCCTGACCATCAGAAATGAGATCCTTGGTGTTAATTGACTGTGGGCACAAACAGCTCCCAAACTTAAAATCTCTCCACAAACAGCTTCTCCTAAAGGCCAACAGTTCAGTGAACCGTGATTCAGACTTTAAGTCAAACGAGCCGCGCTAATGGCTGTGACACAGGATCTTTGCTTTTATCTGTTCGCCTCATTCTTTCCGCCTCACAGTGAAACTCCTGCTGCCTGTGATGTTGACACGGTAAAGCCCTGCCTTTGATATTTTTGTCAAAGTAGGTCAAAAGACAAGACTGAGGACGGAGAGAAGGGGCTGGTGTTCGTGGAGGGTCTGCAGGCGTGCTGACGGAGGAACAGACGAGCAGAAAACTGACGGCTGACTGACTTTTTATTGCTGAAACTTGATCTACTCATCCCAAAGCGGGCCTCTCTTCTCACGTGATGCAAATGCAGTTGAACATGAAGCCACCCAAGCAGCAGCCATGCAGCTTTTTAAAAACAACTCGATCCATCTGCAAACAGACAAAGCCAGGGTGAAGAGAAGAGCTTTTTAAAAGTCACTTAAAGCCTGTAATACAAGGAGCTCCTGTGAAAACATTGTAAACTTTAAATTGATGTCCTGCGTGAAGCGGACAGAAACGATATGCTATCACCTTGCACATTGTAAAAACCTACCCACGTTTCTTTATTTTAATAACAACTGTGAGTACTGTTATAATCCATAAGTCCTTTGAAGCAGTATGACTGAGGCCCTGCTGGTGCTCACACAAAAGTCAGAAAGTAGTTCAGTGCAGAGATTTAGGAAAAGCTCTCTCAGCGCTTTTCACTAAGCCTCTCTAAAAACCTCCACCTACAGTGCTGCTGTACACACACACACACACACACACACACACACACACACACACACACACACACACACACACACACACACACACACACACACACACACACACACACACACACACA
>NW_011354284.1:0-3149 GCF_000735185.1 Notothenia coriiceps | reverse complement strand
TGAATACATCAAATACTACTTATTTATTCATCTGATGCAGACCTCTGGTAGTATGTTAAGCATCATCTCCTCCACTAGATATATAATTCTAAGTCATATTTATAAGTATTATAATTCTAAGTATTATATTAAAATGTTTTAAGGAAATACTTTGAAACAGAATTCAGTTGTTTGTTATCGTTCAGCAGAGACTCACGTCTTTTACTTGAGTAACATTTTGAATGCAGGACTTTTACTTGTAAAAGAGTATTCCTACACTCTGGTACTTCTACTTATACTCAAGTACAAGATCTGAGTACTTCTACTTTTACTCAAGTACCAGATCTGAGTACTTCTTCCATCTCAGAGTCTGAAGTAGAGTGAGGCTGATACTGTATGTCAATTTAAGATCTGTATTACACAGTTTGTCCAGCAGAGAGCGCTGACAAATATATTTCTGCAGCATATATTAAAAGGACAAGTTAAAAAACACCTGGATCATTTTCTAAATTACATTTTTTCAATCTTTCAAAACCAATACAAAAATTGGGTTCGGCTTGCTAAATATTTATAACATATAGATCTTAGTCAAACATTTTTAAAGTAATTATTTGACTTTTTAATTCAAGCCATTTCCTTTAATTATTAGTAGCAATTAATTAGTTGCTTTATTTAATGCCTTCCACATGTTTGTTTTTTAATGATGCAAAATGTGTCTAATAGACTTCTTTGACATAATGTTGGATTTATGTCGTAATTAATCCAATTTGGTCAAACAGCTGGCAGGTATTTAATTGCTGTTAATTAACAACGTATACAAATATAATCTGTATCACTTCAGATCCCAGACGAGGGTCCCGGTTCACTCTCCTTCCTCTTTCTGAGTGCAGCGTTCATTAAAATCTGATAAATCCTGACTGAATAATAAAGTGCTTCTGACTGTTAAAGACTCCATCTCCAGAAACACTTCTTACACATGTTGGGGGAAAAGAGAAGTTATTTGGGCAGATTTGAAAATATGCACTTTGAGTTTTTAATGATGTCTTTCAGAGACACGCGGGCCATCAAACGCCCTCGTCCTCTTTCATTTTCATCTAACACTAAAGTCAAATAAAGTGAACTTCTCTACTTGCAAGGATTTAAAAGAAGCAGCAGCAGCAGGAAGTGGATTCTGTTTGAGCTTTGACACACACACACACACACACACACACACACACACACACACACACACACACACACACATACACATACACACACACACATACCATGTATACATCACTTCAGGGGACATTACATTGACTTACTTCACCCTAAAATGTATTATTATGGGGACCTCCATGTTGTCCTCATAAGGGAGGCGAGTCCCCACACATGACTGTGTAAACAGATTTAGGTCCCCACAAGGATAGTAATGCAAGGACACACACACACACGTTTTATTCTCTATAAGTTTAAGATATATAGAGACTATACAGATTATACTATTTGGTCATTTTGTCACATTTTTGGGTAATTTAGTTTCTCTTTTTGCAGTCTTTGTTCTCTATAGTCATTTTAAGTCACTCTGTGGTCTTTTTGGAGGGTTATTTTGGTCATTTTGTGTTTATTTTGTGCCTTTTTGGTAATCGTATGTCTCTCTGTTGTTTTTTTGTTCTCATTTTGTGTCTTTATTTGCAGTTATGAGTCATTTTCAGTTTTTTCTGGGTCATTTTGTGTCAGTTTTGCCCCTTTTTGTGGTTTGGTCGGATTGAGTTTCTTCCTGGTTGTGTCTCAGGGGCCTCGGACACTTTTGGCCCCCTGCCTTCACACTTAAATAATCCCCCATGCCTCTTTCGTGTTTGCTGCTGGTTTACCTGCTTTTTTTTTTACTCCTCCTCCTCTTCACCGTTTGCTCCCCGGCTACGCTGCACTTCCTCCTCCATCTCTTCCTCCCCCTCTTCCTCTCCTCTTCTAGCTGGACTCCCTCCATGTGATATTCAGTCTCTAGGCTCAGGTATGGCTCTCCTGCTTCCTCTNTTAACCCCCCCCCCCCTCCCTCTCATCATCAGTTCTCCTCCCCCCTGCAGAGGGTCTGTTTGCTGCTCCTGTTAATAAAGATCTTTCTGTCCTGTGGGAAATAAAGCGGTGTTATAAACGTTACTGCTCACAGTGACAGGGAAGTGGAGCAAACAGCCCCCCTGTGCACCCCCCATGTCTGTGTGTAGAGGATCACATGTTAGTACACCCAGAGTCCGACAGTCTGCACCGTTATCAGCGTCTGATTCAGCCTGTGATGTGTGTGAAGAGATCAAACTAATTAAAAAATAATTCAAACAAAAAATATGTCTCCCTGCAGGTGGTTAGGGTTTTATTCACCACCAAGACCGTGCAATTCATGTGCGTTAAATTATGTTTAAAGTGCGTGAACAGACGCAGAATTCTTTATCTGTTTTAGTAACATATCCATCCATCACCTACCGGGTCGTGGAGGTATCAGTTCCAGCAGAGGGCCCCAAACTTCTCTTTCCCAGAGATGAAGTCCCTCCACCTGGTCCTGGATCTGCCCCTCGGTCCCCTCACAGCTATTACCATATCAAACTCCTATAAAGATAATTAGAAGCAAACATTTAGCACACGTCACTTTTCAAAAAGTCCAAAATGCTGCAAAAAAGTGCTGAAATGCTCCATTTACTTACACCAAATAATCATAATAACCCAATTCAATATTTATTTTGGTCCGCTAAATCGTGTTTTCCTCTTTTTAATTTGGGTGAACTGACCTTTTATGGTAAGAGAGATAATAAGAAATACTTAAAACATCAATTTATTAAAAATGTATTTACCTAGAATCTCCAAGCTGATGAAAACAAACGCCAGATATATTTGCAGACTGTCTGACACGGGTGTGATTTTAATATAAATATAAATAAGTTAAGTAATAGTAAGAGTAATAGAGTATAATGCTAAGATGTATTAACCATAACAATTATAGTAATTCATCTAATCTTCTTTCTTATATTTAATATTCATTTATTAAGTTTTTACAGTGAAACTCACCTCCTCTAACCTCCAGCCTCATCTCACCTGCAGTGTGAAGTCGTCATCAGCTGTGGTGATGTCACTAATGTGTGTGTGTGTGTGTGTGTGTGTGTGTGTGTGTGTGTGTGTGTGTGTGTGTGTGTGTGTGTGTG
>NW_011354283.1:0-1143 GCF_000735185.1 Notothenia coriiceps | reverse complement strand
CATTTATCAGATTAAAGCCAATGTTTCTTTTGAAACTTGTAAATGATGACTCTGGGTAAATTAACAGATTGCACCGCCATTGAGTGGGTGACGTTGATTGGAAGTGTCTGACCTATCAACTTTTGATGGCAGTTAATGTTACTGCCAAGGTTGTAACGGGTAACGGGGAATCAGGGTTTGATTCCGGAGAGAGAGCATGAGAAATGGCTGTCACATCCAAGGAAGGCAGCAGGCGCGAAAATTACCCAATCCCTGATCGGGGAGGTAGTGACGAGAAATAGCGATGCCGCGATCTTAGGATTCGGCAATTGAAATGAGAACAATGAAATGATTTTATCGAGAATCTATTGGAGGGCAAGTTCTGGTGCCAGCAGCCGCGGTAATTCCAGCTCGAAAAGCGTATGTTAATGCTGCTGCGGTTAAAACGCTCGTCGTTGGACATCAGGAAATGAATTGTAGACAACCTAGTGTTGATACTACAATTTCACTCCTTATAATGCTTGTTCATTGTCGATGCACTTTATTGTGTGTCACATAAGAAAGCTAATGTCACTTTGAGAAAATTAGTGTGCTCAAAGCAAGCTTAATGCTTGAATAATGTTGCATAGGATGACGTAATAGGGCCTCGGTTCTGTTTCGTTGGTTTACGAAAGCAGAGGTCATGATTAATCGGGACAGACGGGGGCATTCGTATTGTGGTGCTAGAAGTGAAATTCTGTGACCATCGCAAGACGGACAACTGCGAAAGCATTTGCCAAGAATGTTTTCATTAATCAAGAACGAAAGTTAGAGGATCGAAGACGATTAGATACCGTCCTAGTTCTAACTGTAAACTATGCCAACTGGGGATTCGCCAATGCAATTTAGCTTGGCGAGCACCCTTCGGGAAACCAAAGTGATTGGGTTCCGGGGGGAGTATGGTTGCAAAATCGAAACTTAAAGGAATTGACGGAGGGGCACACCAGAAGTGGAGCCTGCGGCTTAATTTGACTCAACGCACAAAAGCTTACTCGGTCCGAACACCGTGAGGATTGACAGGTTGAAAGCTCTTTCTTGATCTAGTGGGTGGTGGTGCATGGCCGTTCGTAGTTGGTGAAGTGATTTGTCTGGTTTATTCCGATAACGAACGAGACTCTAGCCTAC
>NW_011354282.1:0-3533 GCF_000735185.1 Notothenia coriiceps | reverse complement strand
GTTAATTGTTGATGATTGATGAAAGGTTACTTAAACATTTTTTCTTAATGTTCTAAAAATGTTTGTGGCCCCTGTCAGTCACGGGCCCTTAGAATCGTCCTAACTTTTCACCCCCTTACAGCGCCCCTGTGTGAAATCATAATAGAAATGTGTATACAGTGTGTTTCGTGAATATCGGAAAACAATATGCTTTTGGAGTTTGGAGTAATTTGCGACATATAAATCGTCAAAAATTGTATATTCTACGTTAGCTTACGACCTCCCCGATTGAGCTAGGAACTATTATCTTCGAAATTTTGCATCACATTGGATATGGACTGAATATGTCCTGGATTGGATTTTTTCCGATCATTTCCCTACGAGGAGTTTGCAAAAATGTGCTGAAAATGCATGAAAACTGCCCATTTTTCAAAATGGCCAATTTTCTGGGG
This sequence comes from Notothenia coriiceps, assembly GCF_000735185.1. Taxonomy (NCBI): domain Eukaryota; kingdom Metazoa; phylum Chordata; class Actinopteri; order Perciformes; family Nototheniidae; genus Notothenia; species Notothenia coriiceps. The sequence continues at coordinate 3,102 of NW_011354282.1, read as the reverse complement.
GGCAAATGGAAGGCAATTTGAAATATGTCCACAATCATAAGAGGATTGTATATACAGCGTTTTGTGAATATCGGAAACACTGTATGCAAGAAGTTTGGAGTAATTTGTGACATGTTAATCGGCAAAAATGGTACAATCCCCCTTAGCTTACGACCTCCCCCATTGAGCCGGCAACTATTTTACTCGCAATTTAGCATCACATTGGATATGGGCTGAACTTGTCCTGGAATGGAATTTTTCCGGTCAATTCCCTAGGAGGAGTTCGCAAAAATGTGCTGAAAATGCATGAAAAATGAAAAATGAAAATCTGTGCCATGATTTGGGTTACTCCTTTTACTGCCGTTTTTGCTAAAATGTACGATTTTTTTGAAGAGTCGCGAAGAGTTCGTGGGCTGTGACGTGTGTTCCAAGTTTCGCGTCCGTAGCTCATTTTAGCACATCGCAATAAAAAAAAAATGTATAGGCCACGCCCACGTTCATCATTCGTTGCGAATCTCAGTTCATACTCACCCCCAGAGTATGTCTATAAAAAAAAACTATTATTTCGTCCATCCGTTCTTGAGTTAGACATTTGTGGTGTTTTTGGGGCCTATAGTCGAAATGAAATTGCTTTGGTGTGCCTATTCCCCAACACAGACTGAACCTATTCACCACATCTGTGGTGAATGGATACATTGTTGATGAGTTATGAGCATTTAATTCTAAGCCACATCTTTTCGCTAATACGTTTTCATTAATGGCGGCCATATTTATTACCTGAACATGCTCATTTCCTACTGTAATGTGTCTGACCCTCCACCGATGCTGTATACTAAGATTGGTGTTGATAAACAAAAAAGTGAAATTTAAGATAATGTTTCACTGGTTTTAACATTATGCTAATTAAAAAAAGAGGACTTTATGTAGAGCAGGTCCACCCGGATAAGTGGGCAAAATGTCAGGTCCATGGGACTTACGTGGGACTATGTACATTTTTCAAAAATGTTTTACATATAGGTGGCGCTAGCGAGCATGTTGGCAATTTTGAACCCAAGGCCTCCAGAATGTCAAATTTTTCACCGGTCCTGCCGTCCCTGCAAAATGTCGCTGCTTGAATGGCGTCGTAAAACCCTCAAAAACAGGTTTCAAAGCGCACAGGAATCATAACATGAATTCTACGAATAACAATAGCTCACAGGCTTCGTGTTCAGGCCCTAATTATGGTGCTTAAAACATAGCTCAAACTATTAGTAATAGAAGGTAGATGAGGGAGTACGTTTTGTGTTTTCACAATATAAATCTATCATTGACACACTAGCTGAAGAAAATGCTGTAAATGTGTCAACATGCTTGCGTTTTCCCAGGGCTAGAGTATTTTTATTATGTGCCTTTCGATTCTTCATGAACAGCGTATTTGGCTCTGTCAGCCAGGGTACACTGATTTATGCACATACAAAGCATGAGCAACTGATGGCAGCTCCACCTTTACTCCGCCTGACTCTCAGCAGGAGTTAAATTCTGCTTTAATCTCTGCCACTAATCTTGTTGCTTCTATTTTCAATTTTGTGTAATCCTACTGCAGCTCCTGCAAACAAGCAATTACTACACCTGGTACCAAAAAGTAGTTCCAGGTACGGAAAGCCATACAGTGTGTCTGAAAGTCTCTGGGTGGTGTTCTGGTGGGGTTCATCAGTGTAGGCTTGGTAAACCTTACCTGTCTTCAGCTTTGGCATCCTATACTGCCATATGAAACAAAAGGTCATGACCAATGAGAGCAGGAAGAAGACAACCATGCCCAGCATGGTCCATCTCACCTTCATCCTGCCTACTGGTTGCTTTGAGCAGCGGACTGGTTCTATAAACAAAAGTCAATTTTAGTAAGAGGTATCGAAGAAAGTGTACCTCAAAGTACCATAAAGCCAGTTTTGAAGAACATTTGTCATTTTAAGTTACGATTGCCAGAAAAGATACAACATTTAATGTAAATACATTCACAAACAACACAGGTTGTTTAGCTTACCAAAGGAGGGTTAAAAGGCATCCGATTCCTCTTGTTATGTTTGTTTCATTCTTCAACTTTAAAGCAAAAAATCCACCATTTCATTTCCTGCGAGGTCCACAGGGGAGACGCCAGCAGGAGCATGAACTCAGCTCTGCTGCTCCTGAGCATTCACCGGCTACAGACCATTACCTACATGCACTTAATCCTGATTCTATTCCCACTCCGCTGTGACATCATAATCTGATGGGAGGTTCAGCAGCAGGGCTAAAAGTAAGGAGGGCTGCAGAATGGAAACCTGCTTAGCACTCAATCTCAACAATCACATCATCCCTGGGGATAATTCCACACATGCATCACTGCTGGGTGCTCTTCATCACCACATCAGGAGGACAGCCATTCTGTATTACATTTACTTGTAAATGTAGGTGTCGGTCCTCCACATTATCCTGGAGGAAATCTTAATAATCTTGAGAATACATTTTTATTTTGATGATGGCAAACTGACTCTCAGCAGGAGTTAAATTCTGCTTTAATCTCTGCCACTAATCCTGTTGCTTCTATTTCCAATTTTGTGTAATCCTACTGCAGCTCCTGCAAACAAGCAATTACACCTGGTCCAAAAGTAGTTCCAGGCAGGAAAGCCATACAGTGTGTCTGAAAGTCTCTGGGTGGGTGTTCTGGTGGGGTTCATCAGTGTAGGCTTGGTAAACCTTACCTGTCTTCAGCTTTGGAATCCTATACTGCCATATGAAACAAAAGGTCATGACCAATGAGAGCAGGAAGAAGACAAAGCAGCCTCAAATCATAATGCCCATTAGTTAAAACAGAATGTGTTATTGTATTATTAGAACTTAAGATCAGACCATATCTTATAGCAAATGTATACATAAATGCAGGTTATTCCAAAGGGTTAATTTATAGTCTATCATTTAATGGTAGGTTTGTTTTACTAATGAGAGAATATCAAAAAGAAAATCCAGAAATGTACATCATATAAGAGACATACATTAATTTGCATTTTGTTGAATTGTGTTCATTGTTCTCGCGTTCAGGAGAGAAGTTAAAATAAAGAGATTAATGGAGTCTCTGAAAGGGTTCAATTTGCCACTTTAATTAAGTAG
>NW_011354281.1:0-5121 GCF_000735185.1 Notothenia coriiceps | reverse complement strand
GAAGTTTAAAAGTAAGACAATCATCAAGCCAGATACCTAGGTATTTATAACAGGTAACCACTTCAAGTATTATTCCTTGCGCAGTTACAATATCTACAACAGGCTCTGGTGTCTTTTTAGCTTTTGAAAAGAGCATTACCTTGGTTTTATCAACATTTAAAAGAAGCTTTAGTTCAGAGAGCTGAGTCTGAATAATGTTAAAAACAGCCTGTAATTTAACAACAGCCTCCTGAATGGAGGGACCTGCACAGTACATCACGGTATCATCCGCATTAAAAATGTAAAGTAGCTTCATCCACATTTTCACCTAAACTGTTGATATATATAGAGAATAAAAGTGGACCTAAAACAGAACCTTGAGGAACACCATTAGCAATGTTTAACCACTCAGAAGACAGCCCATCAAAGTGAACACATTGGGACCTTTCAGAGAGGTAGTTCACAAACCACCCCACTGCATGGCTGGATATGCCAATACTGAGTAGCCTCTGCTTCAGGATGCGATGATCGACGGTATCGAACGCTTTGGACAGGTCAATAAATAGAGCTGCACAACTCTGCTTATTGTCTAAAATACTCGTAATATCATTCACCACTTTCATTGTCGCAGTGATGGTGCTATATTGCTTTCTGAAGCCTGACTGATGTTTAGACAGGATTTCATTTGTACATAAAAAATCCTTTACCTGTTCACTCACTAGGCGTTCGAGAACCTTAGCCAGAACTGACAATTTAGAGATGGGCCTATAATTATTTAATAAAGTGGCCTCCCCACCTTTTAGTAGAGGCAGGACATACGCTGACTTCCATATTTTTGGAATTGTATTTGTGCTGAGGGAAAATATATGATTGTATCTATTTAAAAATGTCTTATTTTTGCTTTCTCTAAGAGAACAGTGATCCCAGCGCTTAACAACGAGTGGAAGTATTACAAGAGCAACGTTAATTAAAATACTGGCAGCCCTGATCGAGGTTTACTGTAACGTGTTCCCTATAGTGTTTACTTCCTGTCTGACTTCTTCTGCTGTTCCCTTAACTGTTAACCTACGAATGATTTATCTGAGTCTCTTAACCTCTTTCCTTCTCGTGCTTTCTTGTTCGGGTTTCTCTATATTCTATTACTTTTCCACAAAAGGTATTCTATGGTGTTTTATAATGGAGGACAACAAATGTGTTTTTTTTACGACAACTGACATTGTTGTCAATGTCAGTTATTTCTTTGGATTGATACAGTATCACAGCACATAGTCCCTTGATCAAATGGCCTTAGCACTGGTCTGCTTTCAATAAAGAACAGAGTATGTGCATGATCATTACTCACCTCTGACGATCAGCCCAGGGGCCGTAGTTAAAGTCTGTTCCTTTTCCACAGACGATGTCCAGACCCCAACATGGAGGAAGGTCCTGAAGCTTATCGCCCTCACTGCACGCTTCTGCCTCCTCCACCCCCTCCTGCTCCACTGGCACCAGACCTGCACACACACATGAAAGCATTACATTATTGTGAGAACAATTACTAAACAAAAAATGCAAAACTCTACAAATAGATCTTGTAAGGACTTAAATCAATTCAACTTCTATTAGCACTGAAGTGTAGAGGGTTGTTCCATAGCAAAAAAGAGAACTATCAACATCTGTCACTGATCGGAAGCGGTAACTTTGACTCATTTACTTTTGACTTTATTTTGTGAGTGTGTGCTTGAGCTTACCGGGTTCATCCTGGTAGTAGTAGATGTCGACATCGTTGGACTGCATTACAACAAAGCCTTCACCCATCAGTCTGGGAGGTCTAGAGGAGAAATCAAGATCTTAGTTAAAGTACAGACTATATGCAGAGATTAGGAATTCATCCAAAAGAAATCACAAGCAGGGTCACAGCAGTAAGGAGGACCCAACAAATCAATGACATATTCATTCCACATTCAATCAGAAAAGTAATACTATATTTATCCTGGGGGACATTTTAGAATGGAATAAAAAATACTCAAGTATATAAATATAAGAAATTAAAGTAAGAATAAATGATGAAAAGAAAAATTAAATAAAGATATTTATGAAAAGAAGAAGAAGTTCAAGTAAGAAGTGTATAACAACATTAAAATAAAATGGAATAAAAATGTATATAAACAAAATAAGTTAAAGTAAGAGGTAAGTCAAATCAAAATATATATAATTGATTAAAATTAAATAAATAATAAAATAGTAAAAACTAAAATGTAAAAGATATTTGTAGAAATAGAAGAAGTTAAAGTAAGAATGTTTAATAAAAAGATAAAAAATAATAATAATATAATAATTTATATACAATGAAATTGTGAAAATATGTGTAGGTTCTGGCACAAAGACACTGGTTCCATGATATAAATGCAGTGTCTGTTCTCTTGGATATGTCTGCTTCCTCTTTGTGGACCTTTCAGTGAAGCTTGAAGACTCCTCAAGGTCTGCTGAAGGTTGAAGTCTCTGCTGGCTCCCGCAGACTGCAGCCAGTTTTCAATAGAGAGTGACTCCTTAATCACAGAGGCTAAAGGCAATTTTACTCTCCATGTCCTTTCATTAAGCTCAAGTGCAGATAATGGATTCCCTGCTTCTAATGCAACACCGTTAAAGCTGCCAGGTTTGTCAAGAGAAAGGGAGTGCCTATCAAAACATGCTGCCAACAATGATCAGTTGCTCAATTTAGATATAGAGTATGATCTGATCTTTCATATAGATTTAGAAACTGTGCCACTCAGAATTGTTCCTTTGAATCCACAAATGTAACATATTATAATTATATAAAGATTATTATTATTATTATTATTATTATTATTATTATTATATTATTGAACATTTTACTTAAACCTCTTGTTTATTTGTCCTTATTTTTAGCTATTCATTTATCTTACATTCTATAATGAGGCAACTGTCCATTCAACGTTAATTCTATCTTTCATTTCTTATGTTAATATAAGTCTTTTTGTTCCATTTTTCTTTTCTTTTGTTAATCCATTTTATTTATTTTAATGGAGTATCTTTCCCCCCAGGTAAATAAAGTATTCCAATTTAATGTGGATTGAATATTTAATTTTATTCTCAATATTTAATCGATTAATGATTTTATTATAAAACGTATCATGTACAAATTATTATGTATGAATACATGTATTTTATTTTATTTTCCATAATAACATTAACCTTTTATATTTATATCCTTTTCCTTCTTTTAATTGATCTTTTATTTGATTTCATTCTTAAATGGACCTGCTGTTACAAAAACCTATTTCCCCCCTGGGTCATTTGGGTTTTTGTAATATTTTGTAGGAACAAGCCGGAAAAAACATAGTCCTCAGCCAGTGTTAAGGACTGCCAGCATTCACAGAATAATTCATTTGACATAATGTTCTTATTTTCTTCAGTCTTTACGGTATGCTTTCAATTATTCTTGAGGCAAGAGCATGACATGACTACTGTAATAGCATCCTTTACGCTCTGCATACCATCCAACCCCCTCAATAAACTCCAACATATCCAGAACTCTGCTGCCCGCCTCCTCACCCACACCCGCTCCCGAGACCACATCACTCCCGTCCTCCAGAACCTCCACTGGCTCCCCGTCCGTCAAAGAATCAACTTCAAAGTCCTCCTGATTACTCACAAAGCCCTCAACAACCAGCCCCCCCCCCCCAGCCAACCTCCTATCCATCCCCAACCGCATCAATCACCGGACCTGGGGGGACAGAGCCTTCTCCGTTTCTGCCCCCTCCCTCTGGAACTCACTCCCCCAATCCATCACAGACTGCCCTGACCTCACCTCCTTCAAAACACTCACCTCTTCAATCTGGCTTTTAATGTGGGATTGTTTTTGTATTATTTGACTTTAACTTTAACTATATATATTTGTTGTTCTTCTCTTTTCACTATAGTAAAGCGTCTTTGAGCACCTTTAAAAGCGCTAACAAATTAAATCTATTATTATTATTATTATTATTATTATTATTATTATTATCTATGAGCAGCTTTAAAAACAGACAATGATATAAAAAATTATGTTTTAGAAATCACATTGTAACAATAAATAGTACATTTGAAGAGTGTGCTGCTTTATTTAACCTCTTTGGTATAAGCTTTATATGAATTTCAGACAATAATTCAAGCAGTAGTGTCTCTTGAACTCGCATCCTTTTAAAAGAAAGGTGATTTGAACGATTATAAGTCAACTTCAATGTTTCTTTAATACAAAGCTACTTACTCATCGTTCTGCATGCCGAGGTAGCGTGGACTGGGCACCAGCATGACTCGCACGTTCTCCAGCGAGCCTTTGACGATGTGCATGAACTGGTCCAGGTGGCTGGAGGGCGGCTTGGTGGCGTACGTCAGGAAGGCGTCCTCGAAGTTCACACACAGAGTCTGGGGGAGGTAGTGGTTCCCGAACGCCAGACGCCCCTACAGACAGCAGAGTCACTTGTTTTATTTCCATGTATAACCACTTGCTTTAATACGGCACGCTCTTAAAGGGAGAGTCTGGATGTTTTAAAGACAGTTCATTCATTATTAGTTTTTAACTAAAATTTCTTCCTCTTCTATCTTCAATTGTTCTCTTTAAAATGTACTTTATCTTCTTATGTTTGTATAGATATAAGTCATCTATTTTGTCATTTCTTATGTTTGTAAAAAAATGTTTAATCTTATATTATTGTTTATGTTTTATTAATTAATATAGTATTTATTTTATTCTTACATTTAGAAACTTTACCCCGGGATCAATAAAGTATACAGATTTAATGTGGACTAAATATTCAAATATACATGATTGCAAATGACAACTTTCTTATTTTTTTAATGAATCTATCATTTATTTATTTGATTCTAAAAAGGAGTATACAGATTTAATGTGGAGAGAATATTTAATTATTCTTTCAATAATTAATTCATTTAAATGTATTTAATGTTATATTTGACGTTGAACTTTTTATTCTTGTTCATTTTTATAGTTAATTACACATTGTATTTAATTTGTTATGCTTTCTTCTTTAAAAGGTCCCATGTCATGCTTTTCCGGTTATTACCCGTCCCCTTGTGTGTTATGAAGGTTTTTATGCATGTAAACGGTCTGCAGAGTCAAAACCCTCAAAGGGGGATAGG
>NW_011354280.1:0-633 GCF_000735185.1 Notothenia coriiceps | reverse complement strand
AGCCGTGTTTTATCTAGTTAGGTGCACGTTCACATGAAAGGGGTGGTATTTGGAGCATTCGACCAATCACAAACATGGAGAAGCGTACTGACAGCGCAGCGTCATACTTCCTGAATGAAAAGTCAAAAATAATATTAGTCAAATATGAAGAAGTTAAACTTTAAACACCCATGACTTAAAAACTTTTAAGGTGAATACAGCTGGTAAAAGAAAAAGTGTTTGAATGCGTACATTAACAGGTTTATGATATCACTGCCCCGTCTAAGACACGAGTGGATCTGACTTTAATTACATTTGTCTCAAGTGTTTCGTCAACTTAATGTGTTGCTTAAAATAATACTTCTGCATACATTATGTGACACTGTAAGTGTCAGCTGACTCAGATAAGGAAATATATGATACATTATGATGTGATATGATGTGATATGAATGATAATGGGACACATTGACGTCTGCACTACAGTGCCGCGGACTGTAGGCAACGTAATGTTACTTTGATCCGGTTACTTATGTTTTGGCAGATATTTAATTAAGCTTTCTTAACATAATAGTATACTAGTTATAATAGTCAGATTGCTCTGAAGATGGGAGGTGATGTTCTATTCATTTTCACTTTCACACAGTCGGTGATTT
>NW_011354279.1:0-2048 GCF_000735185.1 Notothenia coriiceps | reverse complement strand
AAACGAGCTCTAACACTGTTGTTCTCCTGGTAGGATCCGGCTGCAGTGTCGGCTGCTGTCGGGGCAAGGATGCAACGTCTTCTGGTAAATCACAGACTCTCTGCAAACCATTAAAACATCATGCGTTCATACTTATTTAAGGGTTGTTTACATGAACCTTGTTGGGTCCTTTTTAACATCTCAATACAATATTAACAGCCCTGTTTCCCCCTCCAGGATCCAGCTGTTGTGTCGGCTGCCGTAGAATTGAAGATGCAACGTCTTCTGGTAAAACACATTTTTTAACGACGATAAACTCGTACTTATTTGTTGAATTGAAACTCTTTTCACCCCGATAGTATTAAGAACACTTTATTCCCTCCTAGGATCCAGCTGTTGTGTCTGCGGCTGTAGAAAGAAAGATGCAACTTCTCTTGGTAATTATTAAATAACACATTTTAAATTACTTGGGGGAGTTCTCATGAAAATATGGGGGTTATTATTTAAATCTTGATTCTATTTAAAGCCCCTTGTGTCTCCTCTAGGACCCAGCTGTTGTGTCCGCTGCTGTGGAGGCAAAGATGGAAAAGCTTTTGGTAAATGACTGATCTTATTCGGGGGGTTCGTGGGACCCTTTGTTTATTAAAATGTTATTAAGAGAGCTTTTGCCTCCTGTAGGATTCAGCCGTTGTGTCCGGTGCTGTCGAAGTGACGATGCAACGTCTTCTGGTAAAACACAGATCAGTGTGAAATATATTCGCCGCACATGCTTCTGTTGTCAGAATTTAATGTGTGTGTGTGTGTGTGTGTGTGTGTGTGTGTGTGTGTGTGTGTGTGTGTGTGTGTGTGTGTGTGTGTGTGTGTGTGTGTGTGTGTGTGTGTTTCAGGAGGAGCAGCAGCTGAAGCAGGAACTCAGTCTGTCTCAGGTGAGCAGATCCCTCTCTTCTACCTCTCTGTTCTTCTCCTGTTATACTTGTTGTTGTGATACAAACTGTGGGGTGAAAAGTGCCCGGAGTCTCATCAGGGTTGTGTGACTGCCATCTAGTGGTGATGAAGGAGAACTGCAGAGGGTACAGGTTTAGGTACATAATGTAGCTTCAATGTATTATTTAATTGTAAAGGTTCTGTTCTATCTCTTTCTTTAGATGAAGGAGAGTCTGCAGCTGGACCTGAAGGACCTGAAGGACCTGCAGGACCTAAACAATCTGCAGGACCTGAAGGACCTGCAGGACCTGAAGGACCTGAAGGACCTGCAGGACCTGAAGGACCTGCAGGACCTGAAGGCTCAGCTTCTCGTCTTGGACTCAGAGACTCGTCAGCTTCTGCTGCATGAGGTTTCAGCTCTGAGTCGACAGATGGAGGATCATCAGACGGAGAGTCTTTCTGCCTCTGAGGCTCTCAGAGTCCGGATCCAGACTTTAGAGCAGCAGAACTCTAAGGTACCAGCTGGAGGAGAAGTGGAGACATGATATCATTCTGCTGGCTCCTCTCATCTGTCTCATGTATCTGTGTGTGTTTCCCTGTAGTTTTCCCAGGAGTGGTCGTCCCTGCAGATGACGCCCCCCCCAGCCCCCTGTCCTGAACCAGGCCTGCCCCCCGTCCAGCACCAGCTGACCCCCGAGCTGCAGCAGGCCCTGGAGAAGTGGCTCAGTGACCGCATCAAGGTGGGAGGAAGGGGAGGCGTTTTCAAAACCATCTAGTGTTTATATTCAAGAAAAAAAGAAAACAAGGAAAAGAAGCCATTATTTCCAAGTAAATGCTCTGCCTTTGTCTGCACGTATTAACGGTATTTACTGTGACCAGGACCAGACGTCGCTCCGCCTCACAGGAAGCTGCTCAGACTGTGGGCGACCCGACGCAGACAAAATGGCCGACTTTGCTCTGGAGACTCAAGGTCAGAGACATCAGACAACTTTGTTTTATTATAAAACTTAATTATCTCTGAGAGCTTCTTACAATTCAGACAACAATCACAGCTAACAAAGGTGTGTGTGTGTGTGTGTGTGTGTGTGTGTGTCTCTCTCTTTCTCTCTCTCTCTCTCTCTGTGTGTGTGTCTCTCTGTGTGTGT
>NW_011354278.1:0-2656 GCF_000735185.1 Notothenia coriiceps | reverse complement strand
AAGTGGACCTATCATGCTATATTTGAATAATATAGTGTAGGACCATACCTACAGTATATAAGGCATATTTATACTTTTTATTTTTCAAAATACCAAACAGATCATGCATTTTAGCCATTCCTAATTTCGCTCAATTTAACACTGTCTTTGCATGGGCTGATTCTGTGAGAACAGCACCATCTACAGGCCTGGCATATGTACTACAGCGTCTCCAGCGCTTTCGAACGGCAATGTCCGTGGCTGTCTCCTCCTGATTGGTGGAGTTGGCCCAATAGCCGTAGCGCCACTTTTGTGACGTCATAGAAGTGTTCAAATCTGGATCAGTCTGTATCAGATCCGTTGCAGCCCCTTTTTAAGATATTTGGGTATGGAGGAAAATAGAGAGGGTTGTGTTTTCTGACACTTGGTGAGTTCCCTGGAACACCGGGGACACATATTCATGTATAAAAGACGTACAAAAGTGCATTTTGCATGATAGGTCACCTTTAAAATAAGTTTCTTTTAAATACTTTCTTATTTATAACAAACTTGTTTTGTTTTGTGCTGGCTAACTAATTGCTGGGCATTTATGAGAGCGGAAAAAGACTAAATGTATTTTTTCCAAATAAATCATGGAAATTTAGAATTCCAACAAAATGTATATACAAGCGTCACATGTGAACACAGTGAAATTTAAGTTGAACCAGTGACCCCACGGTTCCCAAGTTCTTACGAATTAAGCTACTGCTGCACTAATCATGCAACTGCTTGTATTGGTGTGTACACGATTGAGAGGGTGACCAAAGTGAACTCACAGGAACAGTAGAACGGACAGCAAGAGGACTTCAGGAGTCAGGTGAGCAGGAGAAAAACATTTGTGCCCATGAAACTGAATCAATTGCTAGATCAAGCGGTTGGTGTTCACAACAACATTTGTTAACCGGTAAAACAATAATCAAAACTTCAAGAGTAATATCTAAGTTGCAGAATTCTCCTTTAAGGCCTTAGTAGTCAGGAATGGTTCAGAAACCCTGAGCAAATGGCAAAGATCTCCAAACAACATACACTCCTCTGTAATGAATAAGTAATGAAGTGGATTTCTGTTTTACAGTCAAAACTTGCAGAATGAAGAAACTGCAGCTGGTCTGATGAAATGCAGGAGGTGGAGGAATAAAGAGTTTCATTTTCTGATCTTACACTGTGAAATATGAATCTGGAAAAAAGGTAGATCACAGAAAAGGGATACTTTTAGTTCGATCGGTGCTTTTAAGAACTGCATCTCAGGTTTTGAACTCAGTATCAGTGTGCTCAGACAGGCAATCTTGCAAATCATTGCTGTTTATGTGAAGCACAGGTGATGTCAGATTTAATGGTTTTTTTCAAAAAGTAACCAATTTTAATTTCTTTCAAAAGAAAATACGACTGTGTGGCCTTTACACACTAGCTTTCAGCGACACATTTTGACATTGCGGATTATTGTTAATAAAGGATAAACGATGAGTCTTTTACCAACACCTTTCTTTAAAGTGTGCAGTGGGTTATGACTGCTTATGACTCAGGCATTTAAGACTTGGGGAGTGGGATATAATAGGCTATTATGCATGTTTTCTAATTAGGTGTAAGACATGATGATACATGAGGGGGGTATAACAGGGATGCAGCTCTAATTATAAACAGAGGGACATTTTCTATTACTATATTTAAGGATTATGTATTTACCAACACATACACAAATGTTAATTAGTGCAGTTTTTTCAGCCATAATAATGGGCTGCAGCCAATAGAGAATGAAAACTTTGTGTGGCAGGCCCTTTTTGGATTCAGTTTTTTTCTGTTCCAGTCCTCCTTGCTCTACTGTCACAAGAGGAGCTATGTGTCAAGCCGCATTGAACCATTCTTCAAAAAGGAAAGCAAAGGATATTGGAAGAAGAAATCCTTTGAGTCCCAAATGATTGATGTTGGAGCAACAGGTAACATCTGAAACTCAAAATAAGCTAGTGATAGAAAGAAACCAAGCTGAAGGACGTTGTTCTGGCAGAGCTCCTCTTAAAGGTAGGGTAGGTAAGAATGGAGAAACCAGCTCGAGTGCGCTAGAATTTGAAAGTACACAACCGAAAAAAATCTGCCCCGGCCGGAGGCAGATAATTGGACTTGCTTTTTACATCGCCACGGCTTCCACAGATGAAATATTTGTACATATTTATTGTCAAAGCATTGCATTTATTCATTGCTATCGGGATGTTAAGAGCATTCCATGGAATATAACAAAAAGTGTTTCTGAAGTGAATTACCCTACCTTTAATACATAAATCACTCTAAATCTGCTCATCTAAAAACTAACTATTCTAAAAATAAGAGAAACAAAGTATAGTCCTAAAATATGCTTTGTCTAAATAAATCCAAAAAACCGAATCACCAACAGCCCTTTATTTAACTTTTTCAAATTGAAAAGTTAAATAAAATAGACTTTATTTGTTCTTATTTACAGTAAAACGTTGCTTGAAAGTGGCCAATACCATTGAATCTTGAACTAGAAAATTCCGAGAAATGTTGACTGTGTGAATGAAACTTGGGTGCGTGTCCCGATGCTAACATGACCCCCGCTGAGTAAGTATTAATAGCATTAGTTGTATTGTTAAGGTACAACAAAGAATATCCATTAATTTTAGTTCACTTT
>NW_011354277.1:0-1283 GCF_000735185.1 Notothenia coriiceps | reverse complement strand
TGTGTGTGTTTACTCTGAGGATATTATGGGATGTCCTGTCGTCAGGAAGGGAATAGGAAGGTATAAATATATTAAATAATGATAACATCCCCGAGAGGAGGATGGCGGACGTTTCCATGGAAACAAGGAGGAGGTATGTGCCTGTTACCATGACAACCGCGAAGAGGAGGATCGACATGGCAACGTGTTCAATCTCCACCTCGTCCCTGAACGACTGCTTACATCGGCTCTCATCCTGTGTGTGTGTGTGTGTGTGTGTGTGTGTGTGTGTGTGTGTGTGTGTGTGTGTGTGTGTGTGTGTGTGTGTGTGTCATCAACGCTTCTGGAAAATAAGGATCTTATTTATTTTAAATCTTGTTCAGTAGTTTTACTTCGTTGTCGTTTTACTTCGTTGTTGTTTATTTTCTCAACAAAAAAAAGTGTTTTAAATATATATTGTTTAAATATTTTAAACGCAACAATTAACAGAAAATGAACTGTTAAATATTGAGCTCAGTTCATTCAGAAACTTCTCGTCTCTTGTGTTTCCTGGACGTTGTCTCACTTCTATATTTAGAGTGTTATCTGCAGCTTCTGAATCATGTCCTCTGTGTATCAGGTCCTCAACACGAGCTGACAGATCAACGAAGTCAGACTCGATCCTCACATTAAGTACTGAGATGAACCCCAGATCCACCAGAGGGTCGGGATCAGGTCTACCTTCAGTGATCGGGGGGTTATGATATCTGAATGTTTTTGTTCCAGGCCGATGCTGATGATGTCGGAGAACACGGAGCAGGGCGACGATGTTAGCTTGCTGCCGCCCCACGAGGTGGACCCCCCCCGAGAGGAGGACACACACTGCCCCCTGCCCTTCAGGTGAGGAAATGCAGCTCACACTGACAGGTAGAACAGAGAATGTGTTGTTTCTGTGTTGGTCCCTGAAGGCAGCATCTCCCTGGTCCAATGGGATTCCTCCATGTGATTTTGGATTATTGCAGAAAATAATCTGTGTGTCAAACACACGTTAAATTCAGCAGGTCAATCTCCACATATCAACACCACTTTATGATTTCTTCAGTAAAAAGCTGGAACTACAGCACGGTCACATGACGTCACCACCGCTAAGCTAAAGTTGGCTAACCAAAAAAACACTTTCAGAAAATCATGACCTCTTGACCAGGGGACAGGAAGTGAGTCATTGAGTGAGTCATTCGTGAGTTTTAGGACTCATTCCTGCACCTCTCTATAGAACAGTTTCATATTAGTATATCTGCTGTTGAAAAGACATATAAAAGATATAT
>NW_011354276.1:0-1773 GCF_000735185.1 Notothenia coriiceps | reverse complement strand
TATATATATATATATATATATATATATACACACACACACACACCGATTATATTCAAGTGTTTTTCTGACTTTGATCTGTGAAGTCACTGTGTTTGTTTGTGTGTGTGTTGAGGTGCTGTTCTGGGGTCTGCGGGACCTGAAGCGAGTGCAGCTTTTTGAGGTGGAGCGCCCCCTGGTGAGGGTGGAGTGTGCAGGGCGACAGCTGGATTCTGAGGAGATCGAGAGCTACAGCACTCACGCCAACTTCAAAGAGCTGGTCCGCTATATAGATGTGGTCAGTCAAAGTAGTGATGGTTACTGAAAACTGTTTAAGCTTTTCACACTCCAATAATGTATTTTGTTTAGAAAGGTTCATTACTGAGTGAAATGACCCAGCAGCATTTTGAATTACGCCTACAATGAGGTATTTATTGGCCATTCTTGTTCCTGTTTTTTTTATAAACAATAGCTTGATTCGTCTTCACTAATAATATGTCAGATCCTTGTTCATGCATATTTTTGGACATATTACATTTTTTTAAAGAAAGAACAACTTTCAAAACCTAAAACTAATACGTTGTGCCCCCCTGCAGTAACTCTAGAGATAATGATGTCCCACAATCCCTTGCAGTAGCGACATTCAAAGCAACCAGCAACACACCATTCCGTCATTCTTGAAAACACACAAACAACTGAACACGTTATGACAATAATTTCCAGAAAATCATACTCGTTATTTGGATGCATGTCTCAAAATATGAGAGGACTGGAGTAGAGACACCATTCTCGATGTTACAAACATTTCCTTCTTATATTCAGTTGTGTATTTAAATACCATCCTTGGCAATTAACTATTATTTGGGTTGTACATTAGGTCAAGGAAAAGTGGTTTGCAAAATACATGGGATGTGATTTATTTTAAATGTTTTAATATGGGACCGCTGCCCTAGTGTATCCAGTCCGTACAGAGCAGAGCTAACCTCCTCCTTCCTCTTCCTGTAAATATTCCATCCAGGAGCTGCCGGAGCAGGCCTACCTCCACCCCCCTCTGACGGTGTTCGTGGTGGAGCATCGGGCCTTTGGTCGGATGGCTCTGGTGGGGACCCACGTGGTCCAGAGCCTCATGGACTACGCCCCGCGAGAGCTTGGGGGGGAGGAAGAGGAGGAAGATGACGAGCCAAAACCAAAAGGTGAGAGCTGTGAAAGAAGTAATGGAGGAAGTCCATGAGGTGATTGGAGTCATTGGTTTTGAACACAATTTTGTTTAAAATGTGTTGTATACACTGTAAAATGTTTGGCTGTAAAATTACAGTATATTACTGGCTACTAGTTGCATGGATTTCACAGTAATTGACTGTAAATATTTCACAGTAATTGACTGTAAATATTTCACAGTAATTTACTGTAGATATTTTACAGTAAATTAGAATAAAAGTACAACTAAATACTGTGACTTTACAGTTGCCATGCCCATGGAATTACTGTGATATAGCAGTACAGAGCTGTGGTATTATGGTACCTTGCTGTACATAGATTACAGTAATTACCTGTATTTTCACACTATTACTGTAGAAGTGATGCAACACAGTAGCCAGTAATTTACTGTGAATATACAAATGTAAATAATACGATAATATATTGTAAATTTGACTGGGATTGTTCCATAACTACACAATTCAATCAGGTCAATCAACAAAGAAAAACAAAGAAAATGCCCATTTTAACTTTGTTAAGTTTTTAATTATTACGTTTATTCTGGTTTGTTTTGTGTTTGTATCTTTTATTTTCAATGTA
>NW_011354275.1:0-2910 GCF_000735185.1 Notothenia coriiceps | reverse complement strand
GTGTGTGTGTGTGTGTGTGTGTGTGTGTGTGTGCGTGCGTGCGTGCGTGCGTGCGTGCGTGTGTGTGTGTGTGTTCGGGCTGGTTTCGGGCTGAGTTTCGCTGTGTCTCGCTGTCTCGCAGAAGGCCACTGGGCTCACAGGGAGGGGGGGGCAGGAGCTCCAACAAGCCGTGTAGGACAGAGAGTGAATACAAACTATACAGAGATGCTGTATGAGAAACCAATGTGAGTTCGGAACATTGAACAATGTAAATATATTTTAGTTTACCTCAACAATGGAATTATGATCAGTAGAAATGGCCATGACATGGGACCTTTAAATACAGGGTTTAAATCTGCCCTCCTGGCACTGTCAATGTTCTGACTTCTTTGCATGAAGAATCCCATAACAGCTTAATCAATTACAGTAGGGAAATTGCTCTTTCGAGTCACTCAGCTGAAGTAATTTTTCATGCAGGAATCTCTTTAAAAATAGTGGGATGGACATGTTTTAATATTTTCTGAAATGTTTCATACCTATCAATGAATCCAGTAAAATATCTGCATATTAATCGGTTACCTGGAAGCACCTTTTTATTTATTTGTATTTATTTTAATCAACCAAGAAATCCAAATAATAACACATTACGTGACAAAGGAATAATGTAGAAAAGAGAAATTTTTCCTATAAATAAGGTCTAAATGATCTAAAAAGTTTTTTATGGTCAGTGTGTTTTCTTTGTTAGTTAACTTCTCAAAAGTAAGGACGTTTAAAAATAGAAACAGCGGGAAGGTTTTGTCCTTTTCTCTGTGTCTGAACAGATAGTAAACTTTGAGTATCCTGGATTCAAAGTCAACAGTTTGGACCACATTCAATTGTTTATAACAAGCGACCACCCAAAGACAATGTGCTTTAAGTTTGTGTTATTCAATGTTCAAACACTTTAAGATTTGATTTATAATGTGTGTTTGTTGCCTAATGCACACACTCTAAAGATGCTACAAACCTAATGGCCGTCTTGATGCCATCTAGAGAGATTTACTTTGTGTGAGCAGAAGTCGTTTACCCTTTTACCTTAAAGGATTTTATTGCAGCTGCTCTTGATACAAAGAGGTTTTTAATGGTTCTTCACTTACAGGCTATTCTTGTGCTTTACTCCATATAAGGATATATATATAAGAGAAAGACTGCGGCTCATTGAGGACACCAGGGCCTTAAGAGGACAGAGTAAAAGAACAGGAGACGAAGATCCTTTGTTCTATGAAATGAAAGGTGAGTTTATCTACAAGTTTAGAGACTCAAACTTTAAACAAAACCTCGTCTCAATCCGACCGTAAGGGTTTAATTCAACCTGACACAGCATTTAATTTAGTTAGACATTTGTGTCTGAATTCAACATATATGGCAAAACATAATTTTTTATGAGATCTCTCTGTTGACACATTTTCAAACATTCTGCCCAGGCTTTTCTCAGTACAGACGCGTGACTACGAGCGTCTGTTGTGGTACTTTAGGTACATTACAAAATTACGTAATTCCCCATATCATCTAAAACTGTGCGCATAGCAAGCACATACTCCTGCTTTGAACCACATTTAGTGCAGCTGGTGGCCCTTACGACCTTTAAAACAGGGTGTATGCAGGAATCCTGCAGACCTTTTTTAAGACCCTTTCCATACATTTTGAGACCTCATCGCCACTTCGAGTTCTAACCGGTTACCTTGGCGACACACTTTACCTCCCATTGACTATATACAGTATTGATTGTCCTTCCTCCTTATCTTCCAACCATTCGGACGCAAACTTGCGTTTCCCCATAACGATGTTGTTTAACAACCGGCGTAAACGGACCTTCACGCGCTATCAAGCAGTGAGCGTGTGATGTCCTGTTCAGATGACGTCAAATCCAACGGGATGCCATAAATAAACTACACAGAATCTCACTACACACCTACGCAATGATTACATTCAGGCACACTGTAGAATACAACCTCTTAGGACAATTTATATACTTATTGAAAACAAGCTACAAAATGTAATACCTTGGAAAATGATGTTTAATACTTTTTAATAGCCTTCATTTTCGCTAAATTGATTCATCAACTTTTAATACTTTTTAAGACCCCGCGGACACCCTGTACTCTCTCTCCTCTCAATCAGTGATCGGGGGCGTTACTCCCCAGCTAATCACTTCGCCTCTATTCCAACAAGCCTATCGTAGTGCATCGATTCGGGTTTTTCCCTCCCGAATGATATTCCAGCACAACGGGGTCTAATCCCCAAACACCGTTACATGCATCTGTGTATTCCCGGCAATACATATGTATCGTTACATCAACGTTACGTCTCTCCTGATTGATCTGTGGTACCTGAGTTGGACCGGCTGCACGTACTCCTTCCTGAACCGCTGCAGCTCGGCCGCCATCGGCTGGTCCCCGTTCCAAAGCGCCTGCCGGTCCTCCTCCGTCGGCTCTGGCTCCGGGATCTCAATCCTGAGGAGAATATATCAGATAAATGAAGACAAACAAAACCACAGCACTGAGAGATATCGATCTTATGGCTGCAGAAGGAATTCAGTAAACCAGATAGGGTCTGAAGTGTACCTGTCTATGAGCAGGGTGAGCAGCTCCTGTGGTTTGCAGAAGGATCGGTACGTGGTAAGAAACGTGCGTACAAAGTTAGGGTCTACAAACAGATAGAATAGATTAGATAACAAACCAAGAGACCCTACATCACAATGCAGAAATACTATAAAAACTATAAGAAATATCTGTTTACAAACTCTCACATAACTCCATGATATTTGATACATTTTCCCAGTACTTTTTCATGCAAAAAGTTCAGTTTTTTCATATGGTATAGACCAGGGGTGTCAAACTCAAGGCCCGGGGGCCAAATCCGGCCCGTGACTTCATTTTCTGCGGCCCCACA
>NW_011354274.1:0-2394 GCF_000735185.1 Notothenia coriiceps | reverse complement strand
CACTCACTCAGACACACACACTCTCTCTCTCTCTCCCTCCCCACTCAGACACACACATACTCTCTCTCTCACACACAAAACACACACACACACACAACACACACACACATTGGTTATGACACACTTACCACACACACACACACACACACACACACACACACACACACACACACACACACACACACACACACACACACACACACACACACACACACACACTCACTCACTCACTCACTCACTCACTCACTCACTCACTCACTCACTCACTCACACTCACTCACTCACTCACTCACTCACTCACACACTCATGGCTGAACTGAATTTGAAATATTGACGTTTTGATCTGGAAGCTTTATGAGCACCTCTGTCTTAGTACTTGCACTTAATATTCATTTTTGGCCATTACATTAATTAATGTGGCTATATATATATTAATAAACTATAATAAATATTCATAATTAAACTACATTATTTATTCTATCATACCATTTAATCCAAAAGTATGATGTGATACATTTCAGTGTTTCTACATCTAACTACCAAGAATATTTTAGACAACTTATAATTTAGAATGTGATGTTTTTGAAACTGATGGCTTTCTGTAGTTTGACAGCATTATAGATAGTTATTTATAGTTTTGAGTCTGCAGTGTGAATCAATATTTATTTTTCCTCCTCTGGATGAACGAGAGGAGAGACGGAGGTCAGAGCCGCTTTCTCTCTGTCATTACACGCTTCAGTAAACAACGGTAAAGCTGCAGGTCAACATGAAGGGCACACACACACTCACACACACACACACACACACTTGCTGATGCGTTCAAGGACTCTGTGAAGGATGTGATTTAAGTTCATGGGAAGCTTTGATGAAGTGCAGTTTTCAGAAACAGGCATTGTACCTGGATGATGGAAAAACCATGACGTGGTGTTTGGTAATCTCAAACTTTAATATTGTTTTAAGCAGCCGTAGCTCTCAGCTGTTTATCTTATGATGATGATGATGATATGAATACGACGCTGATGATGATTATCTGCGTTGACGAGAGGTGATTTTCGGAATGGAGGAAAGTCAATCTGAAAACTGGGGATTTGGAAAAGCATAAACTGGGATGTGAAACGTTCCAAAACACGCAATAATATTACTGTTGATTCAATTTAATATATAAATGTATCAATTAATGAACTATTGTAAACTGTACATACAATTATTAAAAAGTACAAAGTGCGTCTAATAATCGTATGTAAGTAATTTATAGAAAATAGAAAAAATCATGAAATAATAATGAATAAAATATCAAACTGAGACAATTATGTAACTATCTTGTAATCGTCTTTGATGAAATAACAAATACTTAAATACTTGCTGCTACAGTCAACCAAAAACGATGTTCAGCAGGTCTCTGAATGTTCATTTCTTTAATAGAATTGCAATGAAACTAATGTCTGAATCAATGATTTGGTAAAAAAAGTACAGACAGTAAAGATGAGAGCAACGCTAACCAGAACTATACTTTGGTGTCTTCATGCCATAAAGCTGCTGCGTCGTGTATTGCACCTCAAACAACAAAACAAATCCAGAGTTACTTTTTGCATCAAAGCACCGTTTCCTATTAGGTGCTTTCACTTGCCGTACATAGTTCATGAGAACTCTTTAGTTCTCATGAACTAAATTCAGATCGCGTTCACACCGGAATAAATTCCTGGGGGTGGATTAGGCAAATGAAGCTGCTGACATCACTTCTTCTTCATCTGCTTTGGGTTTACTGGCAGGCCGCAAACAACTTCACGGCGTATACTGCCACCCGGAGTCCCCGGCCGGAAGTCCCCGGAGTTGTGGACTGGCTTCAGTAGAAGCTGGTGGGACTCCCAGNTCTACGACATTAAATCCATCAGCAGTGACCCCACTGGTGATTTCTGAAGAGTTGACGTGTCTGAGAAACGATGGTTGTTACCAAGTGGCTGAATAGGACTACAGAGTCCTATTCAGCCACTTGGTAACAACCATCGTTTCTCAGACACGTCAACTCTTCAGAAATCACCAGTGGGGTCACTGCTGATGGATTTAATGTCGTAGAACAAAACGAGATCCGTCTCTTGAATGTCCCTCAACCACAGACCTTATTTCAGCTATTTTCCTAAACCCTATGGGGAGATCCCATTGGCTCTGAGACGAGGGAACAGGAAGTGGTAAAACTTACTTACTTCCAGGTTTTAGGACGAGTCACTGTGGTTCTCTATAGTGAAGGGTTATTGGTGTGTGTGTGTGTGTGTGTGTGTGTGTGTGTGTGTGTGTGTGTGTGTGTGTGTGTGTGTGTGTGTGTGTGTGTGTGTGTGTGTGTGTGTGTGTGTGTGTGTGTGTGTGTGTGTGTGTGTGTGTGTGTCGTCGTCGTCGGTC
>NW_011354273.1:11166-20437 GCF_000735185.1 Notothenia coriiceps | reverse complement strand
TATCTCTCTCTCTCTCTCTCTCTATCTATCTCTCTCTCGCTAGCTCTCTCTCTCTCTAGCTCTCTCTCTCTTTAACTCTCTCTCTCTCTAGCTCTCTCTCTCTCTCTCTCTCTCTCTAACTCTCTCTCTCGCTAGCTCACTCTCTCTAGCTCTCTCTCTCTCTCTCTCTCTCTCTCTCTCTCTGTGTTTAAGGGCCGGTTCGGAGAAAAAATTGTCCGGCTAGAGCAAAAGCACTGCATACTTCACGCTTACGTCGAGGCGGGGGCAGGGGCAGGGGCGGGATCAACTCCTGAACAACAACAAAAAGCCGGCGTTTTATCCAGTTTGTATTCAACGATGGAGAAACTTAACTGAAACTAAACTATCTAGCTCTCTCTAGCTGTCTCTAGCTCTCTCTAGCTCTCTCTCGCTCTTGCTAGCTCTCTCTCGCTCTCTCTCTCTAGCTCTCTCTCTCTCTCTCACTCGCTCACAGAGGCTGTGTGCTCCTCCGTGGCGATGGAGTGCAATAAATATATATGCAAGTTGCAACACACACAGAGTAAAGCTCTGGTCCTCATGTGCTGTATAGGCTGGCACGATAGGCTGTTCAATGGGGCTGATGTGTTGTGTAGAATCTGCCAGAAGGAAAGGTCACACTCCTTATGAAGCGGTGAGCTGCCGCTCCACATTGCTTTTCTTCCCGACTGCAACGCTGGTCCCGCAAATCAAGCAAGAACGTGATTGGTCAATATTCATTGTGGGGGTGGGGGGAGGAGGGGTGTTAGATAGATATAGAGTTGTAGTGAGTAGATAGAGTTCACTATGATTTAGGTTTCCTTTATGCATAGGGTAGATTATTTTAATTACATTTCCTTTTTTGTTTTGTGTATTTTATACATTTTGGATTTGCTTGGCGAGCTATTTTTAGAACATGCCCCGTGGGCGACTCACGTTGCCCCTGCGGGCGACTAGGTGCCCGCGGTCACCGTGTTGGCTACCCCTGCTTTATAGGGATCTGCAGATAAATGTTTAGTCTTCTGAAGCACCAACTATCAAATATCTCGCCTGATTGTTTGCACTTGACAATCACCTTCACTGAATTTTACTCAGGTGTAACTAAAGTCTGATTTAAGGGTTGTTTATATTTCACATCATTAATCCAAATCTATAAAGTAACTAAAATATATGTAGTGGAGTAAAAATACCAGGTTAACCTTAAAGAAAGCCCTCAGGATTATAAAAGACCCCCATCACCCCAGCCACAAACTGTTCTGTCTGCTGCCGTCTGGCAGGCGGTACCGCAGCATCCGGACTAAAACCACCAGACTCAGGGACAGCTTCATCCCACAGGCCAGAAGACTATTAAACACCTGAACTTTGAAACAACATCCATAACATTCATCTGGCTGCTACTTAGAAATTATGTATCTAATATCATATTCCAATCACTTGTATATAGACTCTTATTTCACTTTTTTACTATTTTTCTTTTTGTATTTACTTGCACTATTTTTTCTGTGTATCTGTTTTATTGTGTTGCACTGTTGGAGGAGCCTGTGACCTAAGATTTCATTGTCATAACTACACAGCAGCTATGTGCGCATGACCAATACAAGTGGGGGAGGGTGGACAGGTTCGAGTCCTGTTTGGATAGTGTGCCGACGATGGGTTTCGCACACTGCCACTCCAACAACCAATGACAGAGCTTGAGGACTAATCATGGGGTTTGTCAAGCAAAGCACATGGTGTAATCCCAAACGATAGCTGAAGATTATGGGTAGTGTAGTGTCTTCTGCCATCCTAAACTCCGGAAAAATATTTGTTTCTCCGAATCGAAGGGGAAAATAACAAAAGCATTGTACACAATTTAAACCAATCAATGCTGTTTAATTAACAAGGATAATCTGCTGTTTTTGAGTTGATGAGCGGCCGTCATGGCCGTCGTGCAATTCCTACCCTGGTTTCCATGTTTTAATGCTCAAAAAGCCCTTTATTTTTCTCATTCCCTCATGAGGGAACTTTGAGATTTTAGCATTTGCAGACCATTTACATGCACAACAACCTAAATAACACTCTACAGGAAATAAAACCCCAAAAATACTATTATAGGATGATATTTGTACATATTTTGGGCTGTAAAACATATTGCACTCCCTGCAGTTTGCACTATGCACTGCATATTGTGATTTTAATCAAATGAACAAAATACAATTATAATTTTGCAGCCCTACATAGCACACATTTCTCTGTTTATGCGAAGGGTGGACAAATCTTAACAACCAGTCAAAAAACTGTAGCACAATGATATCATATACAGCTGTTGAAATTAATCAACCAATATTTGAAAATATGGAATCAATATTTGAGTGGAGTTCAATATTTTGCATTTTTCTTTTTTGGACTGACATAACCAAACAAGTCAAAGGAAACAGAGGACTGAAAGAAAGGGACTCAGTCTGCACGGCTGATTCCACCAGCATGACTCGCCCGTGTTCAATTTAAGTGGGAAATGTCAGCGGCAATTATAATGCAAAGCTAACCTTTTGTTAGGGAGATTACTGCGTCGATAGGTTGTAGCTTGTCATACATGGGGACAAAGAATGGTTTCTTGACAATTCTCAGTAATTCTGGTGAGGGGAATTGCTTTGCCTGGGCAACCCGGAGATGACTACAACACAATTCAGGCAAAAGAAAGGATTCTTCAGGGAAGTGGTTTTTGTTGAATATGTTACAGACCAAAAATAACCAATGTTCTGAAATTACTATAACAACTACAATACTTGCACTACAGTTATACAAGTCCACATAAGCTCTATGTTTGATTTAAATATCCATCCATCTTACTTTTTCAGACACATTAGGGGTTCGGAGCTATACATCACTTTTGTGTTTGCATAGACTACATTGATGGCTGTAGCACTTTCCAAGGCTTCAATGGGTATGGCACTTTCAAGGTTGCGCATCACTAAAATATAATCAAATGTGTTTAAGGATATGGTTCTTTCTCATATAGTCAAACATATAGTGGGTGGAATTGAAATAGAGAATTCCGCCATGACTCCTAAGAAGCATGACATTAACATAAATTCACTGAGCATGAAATACTGTCGTACTCTATTGTGCAGTTCCACAAAAGATGAACATCATATACATAATACACAATAAAATACATTCAAATAACACATGATTTGTGCACACAGCTGCTGACAACCTAGTGCACAACCTTTATTGCCAACATTTAAATTCAGATTATATTACATGTGAGTATTGAGAAGCTTAATGGTTATAGGCAGGAATGAGTGTTTGTAACACTTCAACCTGCTCTTGGGAACCCTGAATCTCCTACTAGAAAGTACAATCTGGAACTCTGGGTGGAGAATATTGGTGGGATCAGTCATATTTTGTTGTGCCTTTCTAATGGTGGACTCCTCATCGATGCTTTGGAGAAATTATCATAAGTTCCAAAGCAGACTGGTCAGGGCGAGGTATCTGTGATTTGAGCTCACCTATCCGATGGTGCTCTCTAACAATGCATGGTGAAATAATAGGATCAACTTCTGCTCAACCTAAGAAAACCAATGATTACATTCAACAGTTTAAATCACTTTCAGATTGTGGTTCAATTTTGATCAACAACTGCTAATGCAAGAAAGTACTTTATTACTACAGCACGGACTATGATAAATGACTACTGACAGATCCAGGTAGAGCTGGTACGCATACCAAACGTACCAAATGTTCTCAGAAAATGTAGCCATTACATTTGGGTTATTAAAAAAAGCATGTACAAATATAACCTTTACTGTGGTGGAAAAAAGTCAGGTGACTACGCGAAGGAGTAAAACCGTAAACAGATCTTTTATATAAAATCCATGTTGCGGGTTTGAGGTTGTTCTAGGTTTTACTCAACAAAGTAAACGTGGAATGTGCCCCAGTTAAGTGCGGAAGATAGGACTTCCTCCAAACATCAAAGAATCCCTGTTCTGCTGCACTCCCCCGGGACCTGTTTGTTTCGTCGTTTATTATTCATTAAAAGGAAGAAAGACACCTTGGAAATGCAGAGTTCACATTATTTCCTAGGATAGGAAGTATGGTATTGTATTATGTTCATATTATTGTTATTATTATAAAGCCCATGTGGCATAAAATCAAATCCCTTGCACAAATAGAAGTCTGTAAGAGCTGTGATTTCATGCACACCCTTCTTTTCAAATGAAATGTACATTTCTGACATGAAAGAAGGACAATTCAAAGTGTTCTGTCTTTGGCCCGAGCCATAGCCACATTGTAGATGTATTTACGGCTGATATTTTAGTTTATTTTTGGTCGTGTAGAGTGCAGCATGTGGATTGCTTGAATACAAAAACACTGGTGGGAGCAACTCTACTGGAAAGGCAGTGAATGGTAAATGGACTGCACTTATATAGCATTTTTACTATGTACAAATCAATCAGAAAAACACATGCAAACGCTCACCGATTACCACAAGCATTCAGAACCGGCAAAGTGAGTGGTTAGGGATTTAGTGTAAGAACAGATCCACCTCCTGAGAAATGACACCAATGTATCTCGGTTAAAAGTATGAAGATTATCTGCTGTATCTCAATTTGCGTACCACTTACATGTGCTTTTTTTGAGCGCTTAAGTGCATCAAAATGCCAAGTATGGAAAAGTGCACTGTGAGTACCCAGATGGTACTCATAACTATCAAAAAGTTCAATGTAGAGACTTCTTAAACTGTACCATCACTATCTTGGCTAAATACTTCCAGTTGTACAACCAGCATCCTCGGTGATAACAGCTTAATACAAATAAAATGTATACATGTTGTTTTTTTCACTATTTGGTAAACATTCCACATCACTGGTGTTTAAAAAGATTCACTGTTAATTTAATTGGGTTGATTGAGCGCCGTGTAGTTATTTGCTGAGGCGACTGATAACGTTGCTGGCTAGCTAGCTAACAGCGGCTAACAGCAGCCATGTGCTATTTGAGGCAGCGCTACACGGTCAAAATTCACACACTGCGCATTTGTTCAGTGTACGACATGTCAGTGTACTATCGTCAATTTCTCAATAAAAAAACAGCATTCAATTATTTCACTTATTCTGTCAGTTACTGTTATCTCTTAAAAACATGATAGAAAAAACAACACACAGTCATTTAATGGAAAAATCATCAGCTCTGGAATTGTTGGAAGGACAGAGCAACTAACAATAATTGGCATCCATAACCCTCTGAGACCGACGGGGCCGTATACGATCCCAAATATCACGTTGTGTTCAAAGCATCATAACTTCTCAGCTGTTTGAGCCAGAGACATGCCGTGTTTTTCCTCTTAAACTACAGAAACGGCAATAAACAACTCCATTAAGTTTGTCATTGAGAGGTGTTTACTCATTTCAGTGAAATGAATGTGCGTAAAGTGTGTGTGCCTTCTTAATCGTTTGTTTTGGTCCCTCACTTCCGCTTCGCTTCTCATGCACTGACTGCTAAGCTGAACAGCCAATCAGAGTGATTTCTTTGTCCCGACTTTCTTTGGCCTCCCGCGGGAGGTGTGAAAATGTGCCGTAAAGCAACAACGGTGCGGGACACACCAACCTGAGCATGGCGCCGCGAATGCCCGACTGCCTCTGACGGCCCCTGACTCCCAAAATCGGGTAGGTGTGTCAGGGCCTTAACATGATGTTTTCTTTCTGGAAATCAATAAGCTACAAGTAATTGTGTTATTAATGCTTTTCAGGCTTCACCTTTGAACCTGTTATATGAACATTGACCATAAGCTTATGCAAGAACAACCTGATCCCCAACTGAGGCATTGCTTTCAAGGCCGAGATTTAACCCCTGAGTGCTCTGATAGTTAATCATCACGCTCTAGTGAACGTCTGGACTTGTCTGGGCAGCTCTCAATACCCTGCCATATAATTTCACAAAATCTTTCTTTGTGACGGTGAACAGTGTGTGTGATCGTAGCGCTCTGCATTCACTCACTGCAGTCATAGTGGGCAGTTTCTCTGTAATTTCATATTCAATCATGGACAAGCTGACGCACAAAGTCAAATACAAATGAAAAATCATCTTCACCAACTAGACAACACATGTGTAGCTTTTTTAAAA
The DNA here is from genome assembly GCF_000735185.1 of Notothenia coriiceps. NCBI lineage: Eukaryota > Metazoa > Chordata > Actinopteri > Perciformes > Nototheniidae > Notothenia > Notothenia coriiceps. The sequence continues at coordinate 14,341 of NW_011354273.1, read as the reverse complement.
CAGAACGGAAACTTTCTCCGGTCAGGGTATCTATGGGCTCAGAAGAGTCTCATAATACACACATGCACACAGAAGGATTCAAACTTGTATTTCATGATCCGCAAAAGGATCCACACTTGTGTTTTTCAATGCACACACAAATGCGTTCCGTTTCATATAGGCTACATGTAAATAAAATCCAAATACAGAAAAAAGTTTTACATATGTATTTTTGATCCTCACATATTTGTTTTCCGTTTAAATCCCCTGAACCTGCAAACACAAACCGCTTTCTGTGCACGGAGCGCTGTGCATTCGTGTGTGGGTTTTTTGAGACTCCCCTGACGCTCACCCGATTCGTACTTGTAATTTTTTCTATCTATAGCCAATCAGATGTCTCCTTCTTTCTAAGCCAATCACATGAGCGCGCCCCCACGGGGGTATGATTTCTTGCGTTCATGACATAGCGCTTCATTTACGCATTTTGCACTGTCCGGTCAGCTCGCTAAACAGAGGGCGGAGCTTCAGGTTATCATGCAGAGCTGCGTGTCTCTGTCAGACTCAGCAGCTGATCTGATCTCTCTCTCGCGTCCGGTTATACTTCACTCGTGTTTATGTCCATATCGATCAGATCCAGCTCTCCTGATCGGCCTTTATAGAGAGCACCGATCAAACTATTTAGAGTGAATATCGGCCGATAATGACCGGCGGGGCTCCCCCCCGTTGACAGTTCACTGTCTAGCACTGGCTTCGTAGTGCACTGATCGATTAGGCTAAGCTAACCTGTAGCTGCTCCCTCCACACTCACNCCACTGTGCTCGTTTTCAATCCAATAATATGCCTCCGTTTCCTAAACTGTAAATATAAACCAACACAGGAAAAAGTTTCATATCGTATCTTTTGATCCACAATATTCTTGTTTTCCGTTAATCACCCTGAACATGCAAACAAACCGCTTTCTGATGCGGACGCGTGCTATCGTGTGTGGTTTTTTGAACTTCCTCCGAAGCTCACACCCGATTTCGAATTGTATTATCTAATCTATAGCCATCAGAGTCTCACAGTCTAGCCAATCCACAAGAAGCTTAAACAGGTAGAGCGGCGGCCCCACGTGGGTAGGAATTCTTGCGTTCGGTTGCCTTCCTCACTTTGGTCAAAGGATCTTGCGTCCTCATCTTGCGTCGTTCCTGTGACAGTCTCCACAGGGGAGCAGGGGGGAACGCAGAACCACGAGACAGGAAATTTTAAGAGAATGGAGCGTCAACGTGACGCGACGTCCTCGCTGTCGTGCCGTAGATAAGATAGACCCGTAGACTCGGTGACCGAGGAGGACCTCTCAAGAAGGCGCAGACAATCACTCGAGACGAGAATGGGAATAAAAAGAATGAGAAGGACCCATGAAACTCATATACCATTTCGCTGTCCGGCATCAGTCTCGAAACCAGGGACATCAGGTTGGATCATCAGAGCTGCGTCCTCCCGTCAACCGCGCTGATCTATTCTCCTCGGCGTTAATACTTCTCCATAAGGTCGTATACTTACTCCGTTTATGTCCATATCGATCGATCCAGTCTCCCTGTTAATATGACGCCCCCCATCGGCCGATAATGACCGGCGGGGCTCCCCCCCGTTGACAGTTCACTGTCTAGCACTGGCTTCGTAGTGCACTGATCGATTAGGCTAAGCTAACCTGTAGCTGCTCCCTCCACACTCACAACAACTTCATACAGACATAAATAAAGCAGCTGTATTCGCCATACAGGAAACACACATTTAAAACGGTTTTGCCTGCCGTTTTTGTGTACACACAGCATTCATCAATGGTTCGGAAAGTGGCGCTGTACCTTAATAATGTAAAGGCTTGTATTTGCGTGCATTTCCTGTTCGGAAAGTTGCAATGTACTGAGAGTGGAGGTGTCCTGACATTAGCGCCTGCAGGCAGGCTGGACCTGTCAGCTCCGGACTGCGCAAAATGCGTACATGAAGCGCTACGTCATGAACGCAAGAAATCTACCCTCATGTGATTGGCTTAGAATTGAGGAGACATCTGATTGGCTGTAGATAGAAAAAATTACAAGTACGAATCGGCTGACCGTCAGGGGAGTCTCAAAAAACCCACACACGAATGTACAGCGATCCGTGCACAGAAAGCGGTTTGTGTTTGCAGGTCCAGCGGTTTTAAATGGAAAACAAAATACATATGTAAAACCTTTTTCTGTATTTGGATTTTTTTTACATGTACTATATGAAACGGAACACATTTGTGTGTGCATTGAAAAACACAAGTGTGGATCATGAAATACAAGTGTGAATCCTTCTGTGTGCATGTGTGTATTATGAGACTGTTCTGAGCCCATAGTAATCACCCTGGTTCCGTTATATTCGGATATTTAGGGACTTATCGTATCAAATGAAAATGTTGAAATATCCTCACAACTCTATTCTCAAGTGTGAATGAAATAAACGCTAACAATGAAAAATCGAATGCACTACACATCCCTCTGTCTTTATGTACGGCTGCCATTCCCATGGCTTTCTTCTTGTTATTCAATATGTATGTTTTTTCAATTGCTTTTGTTAGCATTTCCAGTATTGTAAGCCTTTATGTTGCATGTGTTTGCTGATTCTATTAACTTGTTATTTGACAATTATGTTCAGTGACTACAGATAAAAAAATAGCCTCATTGCTTACTGTGGCACATTTACGGAAATGACTATTAATGTGCACTTTCCCTGTCAAGTAAGACGAATAAAATAAAAATAAATTACAATTAATAAACACTTCTCTCAGGGTCTTGCTGTAATGTCCATGGAGTTAATCTTTGGTTTATTAGAACAACAAAGTCAAACAGCACCTATATGTATAGGTGTTGCAGTCATGCTTTTGAGGCCAAAGAAAATTCAAAAAGTGCCAAAGAAAATCACAAACCTAGCCTAGCTTGCTACACATTTGCTTATTTCCAAGGTCCCTCAATACCCAATGCAATTTCCCATCAACATCTCTTAAGCGATGACAGGCACTGGTGCTGCCTCTATTCCACACAAGGATTTTCTCCTCAATGCAAGGTCGGCTACACTCAGCACTCCAGGTGTCCCCACACAGACACACACACACACACATACACACACACACACACACACACACACACACACACACACACACACACACACACACACACACACACACACACACACT
>NW_011354273.1:0-10826 GCF_000735185.1 Notothenia coriiceps | reverse complement strand
AGCATTAAAACGCTGATGGAAGGTAATCCTTAATGAAAAAGACGCCTGATTTTTTTCAACATCAAAACAAGGACTCGGCTGGTTCAGAAGGTTCGCGGGATAATGGATCCGCGTAACATGCCATTAAAAACCTCACACAGCAACATATAGAGCACCTTACATACAACAATAGAGCTTTAAAGAAGTGCCAGTGTTTGATGTCAGTATGATGCTGGTGCATTGAGCAGCAGCATGTTGTGGATGTGTTGTGATGCTAGGGACTGAAGGCTGTAGCAGGTATTAGGGGATATATATATAGCTTTGTGTGTATAGTGGAAACAATGCAATTGTATCTCGCTGGCATGCTTCCAAAATTATGTTACTGGTGTCATGGAGCTGAAGGGAAATCCTCGAAATTCGAGATCAAACATGCCTAAAGCGATTAAAACACTGTTTGGTAGGTAAAAAACGATAAATAAGGTGAAGCAGAACCTAAAATGGCTTCACATATCACAACAATGGATTATAATACGTATGTCTGAGATGAAAGAATATAGGGTTATTCAGAAAGTCCTACAGAATATGAATTTTGTACATATATTCGAAAATCGAAACCATTTATCCGTTAAATATTGGACGACAAAGTCTTCCGCATTTATTTAAACAAAATGTTTGGAATTTTGTTGTAGTATAGCGGAGCGTTTTCGCATTTCATGGATCAAAAATAAACCTTAACGCTTTAATTTGATTAATGCTTTCCCAGTGGTTATTGTTGTAAACCATAATATTGCCATAACATGCAGACAATAACAGAAATCCTCACGCATAGTAACAATATCTTGCAATGTTTTACTGGAAAAGCCGTCATTCAGCGAAACGACAAATATAACGAAAAATCCGAAGATTTTAGTCCCAAAATATATAAATGCAAAGCGAAATATCTTTCCAAAAATACGGAATGAAGGATCTCAGGAAATACTGGAGATCAAAAAGGTGCAGTGTGTCTTTAATTCCCTGCCTTTGCGGCGGCGGCGGCAGTAGCGAGGGCATCCCAGGCGAAACGCAAAGCCAAGGGTTAAAGACGGTACCATGCTGACTCTCACTAAGCGACATGCCACGCCATTTTACCAGCTCTTTATTTCCCCGTCATCGCAGACCAGCTCCAACTTCCTGCCCGCTCACATGCCATTCAAGGACAAGCCGAACAGGAGGGGGGGGGAAAGGCGGAATCGGTTTCAACAACATTAAGAGAAGGTCATTGTCTGCCGGCTTACCCAGGAAGAGATGCACAGGGCCTGAACCTGCCAGAACCTATCCGCGGCGACCGGGAGCGGGACCTGCAAGAGACCACAACAACAAAGACAGTTTGTGACAAAGCTGAGGCGCCGCAGTCCGAGAGGAGTGAAATCAAATGTGACATTTTTCATTTATTTGTAAATGCCTCCTTGGCGGCACACTCACTCGAAACGACGGTTGGGCTCTTACCAAGTTAAGGGGAGCTGATGGTGGAATAGAGGGATCCTGACAGAGGTTGTAATGAGATGCCGCATTAGGGCCGCTCTCTCATCCACTCTCCCCTCTCCCCTCTCCCCTCGCCCAGGAGCACGCCCTTCACTTCCAATCTACTACCCCAACAATTTGGGAACGGTAAACCCTGTGAAAAACTACACAAACCCTCTTTGGTGCCCTGAAAAAACCCTCTTTGTGGGTTTTTTTTTTTCAGAGGTGCCTTTGATGCTACAAACGCCTTTGTCAGAAGAATTTTAGAGCATTTGCAGCCTGGCTGTAAACCAATGATGTTCAAGGATGGAAAGTACTTTTACTCAAGTATGTATTTTAGTTGAGGTACGTTGAGTATTTCTATGTAATGCTGTAATATTCAGAGGGAGATTTTTACTCCTGTAGTTGATTGTTACTTTTTGAAGCTTTTAAATAAAGAAACATATGACAAGTTTACGGAATGGAATGTTATTTACAATATTGGCTTTTGAATTCTTCCACTAAAGACTGATACCCCTCTAAATATCTGGTTTTGAGCCTGGGGACGGTTGGGAACATTGTCTGGATTTGCAAGGATAGAAAGTAACCAAGTACTTTAACTCATGTATTTTAGTTTCGGTACGTTGAGGATTTCCATGTTATGCCATACAATCCAGAGATTTTACTCCTGATGGTTATTTTTTATATGAGGAGACGATAAGTTTATGGAATGGAATAAGTGGTTTCCAAAAATGTTTGGTTAGTAAATCGTTCTACCAAAGATTGACCCTCCTCTAAATAGCTGATTTGGTTTAATTTGAACATGTCTTTTAGATTTTGTTGATTTTTTTTGGGGATTTTTACTCATGAATACACTGGTTTTGCTTGTAATTCCACAATTTTACATTCCGTTATCAATACCTTAGTACATGAACTTAGTTCCTCTTCCGCTGCTGAATTATATATTTTGTCATACAAACACAATTTTGATTATTTAACGATAAAAAGTTACTTTAGCCATACCAAGCGAGGCCCTAACATCTGACACGCAGGAAATACAAAAACTATTATACTTAAAGTGATTGAACAACCAGTCATAATTTCCCCCCACAAACTGGGTCAAGCTAGAACTAGGTCTCGGTGGAGGAGCTTGAAAAGAAAAATGAACTATTACCCTCTACAAGTGTGTAGTGCCCTCCAAACTGTCCTCACAGATTGAGTGTGCTATATAGTAGGCAGCAGGTGAGCAATGAGTTATGTACTTCATTAGGCCTTAGTAATTTCCCTCACAGATATAACGTCGTCTTCAATCCATCCTAGCACCCATCAGCTATATTTAGCTCTCTGGACCACAATGCCACAGTTCATCATAACTGTAGGTAGAGCTGTTTGGCCAAGCTGTACAAGGGGTTCAGACATCTCCCCTTATTAGGAGGATAAAAAACTGCAGGTTTTCAGCAGCAACTAAATGATCATCTTTTCTTATTTAGCTAATTCCATAATATTTCATCTGCTGTAATTGGATTCATCATCGGCTAATTCCATGTCTCCAAGATACTGCATTTATATTTGTATTAAAAGAGCCCTCACTGAACTGTAAAAAGTTAAACGTGATCCATTTAAGATACACTGAGTGTTATTGTTGTCTAGAAAAAAAACATTTTGTACAGAATGCAACAACTTAAAAACCGGCCTTTATTGTGCTTCTTATAATTATTTTATAAAATGACCAAGCACTATTCATTTCAGAAAGACAAGCGATACACAAATACAGTTTTTTTAGACATATATATACATAAGTTACTGCACAGATTGTTTTTTAATCAACATTTAATCAAACGTGTAATGCAAAAAGGTGTAGCTCATAACCAACCCACAGAAAAACACTGTTCTCTTTTCACATAATAAACCACTGTTCACACACCTGCCTAGCAACACCAGTTAGTGGAGAAGCGAGTGTGAAAATGTAAGTTTTTCTAACTTGTTTGGCTTATCAACACGAATAACGGTGGACTTTATTTTGGCAATGGCAAAAAATGAACAGAAAACACATTTTGTTTGAATGTGCCATAACAGATACACTGTTCATCCGGGTGATGTGCACATGCACATTCCTTAAGCTCCGCCCTCCAATACGCTGCGTCACAGCCTGTCTCAGCACAGTGGAATGAATGATGAGAGAATCAAACGTGTGCATTGTTCGTACTGGGTAGTTGATTTAGCTCGAAAACAATAATCAGCCAATTTACAGACATGTCTTTCCCAATCTTGGTCAATGAAAACGCATCGACACGTATTGACATGTCAATTGTAGTTATTTTAGGCCACAACGATAATTCGCTTCAATGCCCAGCTCACTTCCAGAGCAGTGATGTACATAGAACAGCACCTGCCCCTTTTGCTGGCAAGCGAGCAAACAGGAAGTTAGAGTGGGTTTTTGACAACAGGGAAATACTTGTTCAAATGGCATATTATGTCATTCATTAAGAGTCAGCATGGTATTGTTTTTAACCTTGGCCTCGTGTTTTGCCTGGGATTCCGCCACGAAAAAAGAGAGGGAATTAAAAATGAAAGAAGACACTGCACTTTTCTTATCTTGAATGTTTGTGTTATTCTGATTTTTGTTTTGTAAATATATTTTTCAATTCTAGAGAGGCTGCACCTAGATGGGCGAATAGTACCTTGCAGCCTGGGTGAGGTTGGAATAGGGGGGCAGGCACCAGAAGCTGCTGGTGGATGGAATCGACTTTGGCCTGGAAGAAGTCCAGGAACTTCGAGCAGAGGTCGAGAGCACCTGGAGGATGGGGGGGGTCGAGGGGGCGGAGAAGCCGGTTTATGGTGGAGAACAGCATTCTCGGTTGGCATTGTTGGTTGCCAATGAGGGTGGAGTAGTACAAAGACCTAGCCCGGGAGAGGGCTTCTTTGTAGAACTTTACATGGTCCTGGTATGCTTCACGGTGGAAGGTGGCGCCAATTCTTTTTTTGAGTCTCTCTAGCCGACGACCAGAAGCCTTCAGAGTGCGGAGTTCAGTGGTGAAACCAAGGGGCCGAAAGGGTAAAGGAGACAGTCCGGGTTTTGAGGGGGGCTAGAGAGTCAAGGCTGAGGGAAAGAGCTGTGTTGTAGCGAGCAACCAGGCCATCCACTGTGGTGGTAAGGGTAATGGAGGCTAGGTGGGATGCTGTCGTGCACTCAGTGTTTTGGTGTTCCTGAATTTGATGCTGCGTTTTGCATGCTGCATGGGCAGGAGGACAGGAACAGAAAATAGTATGGTATGGTGGTCCTTAACAGCTAGGTCCAGGCACTGGAGATGGGAGGGTGGGGTGCCAATAGAGCACACTAGGTCCAGCGTGTGACCTTTGGTGTGGGTGGGACCTTGGATGTGCTGTGTGATGTTGAAGCAGTCCAGTAGTGAAAGAAATTCAGAGGCAAAGGTGCATGTACTGGAGTCGACATGGATGTTGAAGTCACCAAGCAGTAATGTGGATGGAGATCTGGAGCAGACAGAAGTGAGCAGCTCAGCGAACTCAGACATGAAGATGGCGGAGGCTTTGGGGGGGGCGGTATATGAGGACAAACCTGTCGGATGTGATGATTACAATAGACACTCACAGAAGTCACAGCAATTGAATACAAATAGCTTTAAAATAGCCCATACCAAAGCATTAAGTTCCTTGCATTCAGGGATACTAAGTGGTTATTCTTACAAGCATTTTGACATCCTGACTTTTATTTAATGCTTTAAATTAATGCTTTGACGGATTCAGAAAATGAAGGCAGGGAAGACATGCCGACAATGGCCCATTCCCGTTACAAATTAAATACATATTCGTAAGTTATATTTGTAACTCGGGCATTAGAGGAGCTTGACATTATGAAGTAATTAAGTCCATTAGGAAAAGGTACTCTCCAAAATACTGCCCTTGGCTTGGTCACATTATTCACTCGAGTGCATTGAACTTTGATTCAGTCCTAACTCATAATACCCAAGGACAGCTTAATACTGTATTTCACCCAGGCACTCTGTACTATTTGGGATATATTCCTTTACTGGGGTGATAATATTATCAAACACATTTTTTATCCAATCGCGCCCACACATTAGCTGCTGGCAGGCTTATAACTTTTTTGTTTTCAGCAGCTGTCATCTTAGCTTCATATCATGTTGGCAAAACTATGAAATTCAACTGTTTGCTGTTTTAAATATATAAAACTAGTGTGTATGCACATGTGGCTACAGCTGAGTTGTTAGAGATGGAACTGTAAAATGATAGCTAGTGGAGTTTCCCAACAGAGTAGTGAGTCTGTCTGTCGAGAAATTATCAAATTTGAGCTAAAAGCATGCGTCATAGTCAAGCTCAACCCCACATAGTCTTGCTTGGTAGCAGACGAGAAAGCTATTGCTAGCAGCTCTTAAAAACATGGAAAACCCTCAAATATACTCTCACACATATCACATGAAATTGATAGTTCATTCTCATCACCTTAATCAGGATTTCCGGAGCACTTTAGAGCTGAGCAGCAGCGTGTCCAGGCTGTCTGTGAAGTTAGCTTACAACGTTAGCAGCAGCTAAAAGGCTAGCTACGAGCAGCTTTAGTTTCAAATGCAGCCGATAACTTGAGCTTTAATTGTCGTACACAAAATAACAGCAGTTACTACAGTTATTGTTGCATTGTTAAATATAATGTTGCTTTTTAATTGAAATACTTCTCAAACTATTTGAATAATTATTTATGTAAAAATTCTAATTTCATCAGTGAAATCCTTCAGCTTCCTTGACCTTTTTTAATTTTAATTTTAATTTAACCAGATAAAAGCATTGAGATAAAATCAAATTTTCAGTGCTGACCTGGCCAAGAAGGCAGCAACGTTACACATAACACAGACATGTAAAATACAGAGAACATAACTAAGTAAACAAAAGATGAAAAACAGTCACAACATTGTGCATATTTGGGACAGTAAAAAAGGTGCACTACTTATTACTGCAAGAGCAGCTGGTGGTAAGGACTTCAGACAACTCAATTTAAAACATGCTATTGAGACAAGTGCCGTCAGTTTGAGGCGTGATTGAAGGTCATTCCAAGACCAAGGACCATAATAAAAAAGACTCCTTTTTCCAGCCTCAGTCCGCACGGCAGGAACCTGGAACCGTATCCAGGCCATGGATCTGAGGTTTTAAGAGTCACACACTGGAGCAAATCTGGCACATATGTACAGTGGAAGCTTTCCTAAAACGGCTTTATACATTGATATATTGCAGTGCAGCATGGTAGAGTGGGTCAAGTTTGGCCAAAACTGTTTATAACAGGGAGGATTATCTTGTTTTTCAGTGATACGTGCAAACATGAAAAAATACCAAAATAGAAGCCCATGGATGAGGAAAAGTGATAAGATATGCGATGTACAGTTCTGAAAAGAACGGACCGGTCCTGGACAACTGAACCATTAAATTACAGTAAAACTGTTTGCTATATCTTTATGCTCATTGTGATAAACTTGATATTGTTGTTTAACTGATATCACTTTGTATGGATAGGTCAATGCGGAAAAAAGTTGGTTATGTTATTTTTTTGTTATATTTTATGCAGCGTAGTCCTACTTATGATCATTACTTTATTCCCTCCACGTGACTCATTTATTGTAAAATATTAAACATTTTGTAGACTGTGCAACCTGCATGCATGTGCTCTAACTTCTGTAGTGCAGAAGTAATATAAAACTAATGGGTTGTAAATAACTACACATATTTAGAACATCTAATATATCTCACTTTGCATCTGTAGTGCCTGTATTAAGCATTATAATTAAAACCTGTACAATGTTCATAGTGTCCCCTCACTTCTCTGGAATAATTACATTGCAACAGCAATAAACGTTATCAGAATTACAAAGAATGTCATTCTCTATACTATGCTTACATTATAGAATATCAGCTCATTAAGCTTTCCCCCCAATTGTCATACTGTTTTATCTGCAGTTAAGAAAATATACAGTAGGTTCAATTTCCCAGCAGACTTAACCAAGGGGGAGTGACCTTGCTTGAACACAGTATTAAATGGAACAGCAAGAATGTTTTTTGTGGGTGTCAAAGAGGAAAGGCTGGCTGTTAAAAGTCGACCATTTTACCATGTCTCTATGTCATTGATGCCTGACGGGCTGTAATTTTCATTCTCTCACTCCAGCGGAGCCTACTGAGCTGGAGATTATGGAGATGTGACGGTTTGGATTTTTAAGCACCCGCTCCACTCACTTTTAAATCTCTATAATGTCTGAGCATAAATAAAAACAGATGCCTTTATAAAACAACTGGGCGGTGGAGCTGAGTAAAATGGTGGTTCAGTGGGCCTACATGTATTACTGTAAGCCATCGAGTGAACACTTCCTCTAGTCAATGTCAATCTACACGCTAATGGAAATCCCCTTTGACTAATGGCCATATTGAAAATCTTGGGTTTAACATTCATTTTCTAATCTTCCTGTCAGTGTCAATTTTGTCACTCATTTGGTCAATACGTCTATATTGTTCATGTGCAAAGGCCATTTCAGATTTGCCCGTGTTAACTGCCATGCACAACTGTTGTCAATGGGAAACAGAGCTTTAATTTAAGCCTGCAAATCCGTCAATCAGTAATAGTGACTCAGATTAGTTTAATTTGCTGGACATTGGGAGTGTTAGTGACAGTGACCTGCTCTTCCTCATTGCAGAGGGAGGAGGGTCAAACTAAGGGAGCGTGTCGGTGGTCAGCCCAGCATTAAATGAAGCAGAAGGTTTGAATCATCTGCTTGTCTCTTTGGATGAGCATCTCTTCAACTGTAGCAACTGACAATGTCTTGGCTTTAACTGGCCTCCTCGGAGCAAGGTCAGACCATTACTGCTTCACTGTTACACATCGCAGGCCCTGGAACTAAACAGCAGGTCGAATTTCTTTCCATTTATATATTTAGAATTTCCTGGAAATGATCATTTCAAAAGTAAATACAAAAATGTAGCCTTATCATAAATAACACAACAGGACACAACAAAACGGTGTCTTTATTTCCCTGACTGCACTCAAAGACAGCAGCATCAACAATAAGTGTTTTGACCATTCAAGTAAAGACATAAGTAAAATAGTTTATTTCACCCATTATGTCTTCGAGAAATAAAGTGCAGTAAACATAAATACAGTTAAATTATTATTTAAGGGCTATAAGATAACTGAACTTTCCCAAACGCAAATCTAATCATCTAATGAGATAATGGCTTCAAAATCCACAGTTAACTTGGTATTTTCATGACACTGGTGGGTGGCTGTTGTATGCATTGAATAACACCAAAACATTTGTAATGAATGAGTCTATCTATTGCATATTAATGTCACTACTGATTAACAGAAGAGCAGAATCCATTCATTCCTAAATTGCAGAAGACAGCAGTAGCTTGGATGTGACCATGCTCCCTCAAACCTTTACAAACAGCAAACAAAAAACTGAGAAGCTGTATGAATTGTGTGTACTACCGCCGATAAGCCAATAATTACTGCCCACTATTCTCTGTGTGCTATTGATAGAGTACATTGGCCCATTAAAAGGATAAAGGTCAGGATGTAACAATTGCCATTTACTTTATTTTTACACTAATGGACATCAATACAGACTGTGTAGTGCTTAAATGGCAAAACAATTGAACGATCTGCAGTAAAACATTAATGACTACAACTGAGGGAGAATCTACTTTAATGAGAGTAGAGAACATACTGACGCTTGTTATTTAGTTTTCATTAGAGAAAAACTACAAGCTATGAAGCAGTGATCATCAAGCAAAAGAAAGGTTTCAAATAAGGCCGCTAAGGTGCCACCTGTCTCCCATCCCTCCCACTTCCTGTTAATGTATCCTGTTGACTTTAGGTGTTGGGTGATATTTTCAACCTACACAAGTTCAATGGCTATCGCAATCTGCTTCAGGACACTGGCTTACCGTGCTGTGAATGGATCAGGTCTTTACTTCAACCAGGACATGGTTAAACCTTACACTCTAGTATGTGCACTTAGTTCTGCATTGCTGTAGCACAATGGTTTGACTTATTACTCGCTCATGTACTTGCAGGATTCTTGCCGTTTTAGGTTGTTTCTTCACGGTTGAATGCACTAAATGTTCAACTTCAGGTTAGGGTTATCCATTTTTACCCACAGGCAGATTTGTTTTGCAATTCAAATCTTGAAATATGCACTATAAGTTTGAGATTGGTCAATTATTAAGGCCCTCTACCAGATCTAGCCTCAGTATCCTGTAGAAAGTTCAGCAATTTCATTAAGGCCCTTTTCATTTCAATGTACTGTATATTGTGCCTTAGAGGTGGATATTACCAGGAACTAAATTACACAGTGCTAATGGGTATTGGGGCCAAGGGTGTAATTTTCACTGGGGAAACCAACCCTCTGCCCTTGCCTTGGGCATTTGACCAGCTTTGTAATGCTGCCTCTCTTATGTTTTTGTGCCTCTTTTCAATTGTCCTTCTCTTATTTTGGCTGCAGTAATGTCGGATTTAGGATTTAAGTTCAAGCAAAAGCGGTGTTCTCCTTATGTGCAAAAGCTAACTCATGTATGAAGCAATGATCTTTAAAGGGCTTTGCAAGAGGGACAGAAGTTTGTATATGTTTGTGTGTTTGTATATAGCAGTTTGTATACATATATGGACATTGAATAAGTAGATTATGCTGGTTTAATAGTGTCTATTTATGAGTTAATAAGCATTGAATTCCATTGTAATTTGCAGCATTTCGCGCATGTTTCGCAAAGTTTGTTAATGTTTCTAAATGCTGTGAAGTTGCATGTGTTTTGGCAGATAAGTGTGAAGAAACACGTTTCTCCTATTGAAAGTGTTTTTTGCCATTGGAGCGCGTTTGCATCTGTTGGACACCACACATATAAATGTTTCACCTAATTACTTCGGACTATAATGTAAATCTTGCATGTAGAACAGGTTTTATTACCAGTAATCCAGTGGCGAACCGTCAGGGCCTTCAAGGTATTCAGAGAATACCCTGGAACACTCAGATAAAACAAACAAAAAATAGATTTAATTATATAAATAAAATGTATATAAAATAAATAAATGAGAATCGTATCTGTGTTGTTGATCTGTAATATTACAGTGTTACGTTGATTTGTTTGTCCTTCTCGGACCATGCACTACGCATTTCAGTGGTTTTGTGTTTGAAAAGAAAGCAACCAATCAGATCTTGTTCTGGGTCTCTGGGTAGAATATCCTTCAACCAAGGTATTCTATATCCTTGATAGAATACCCTGGCCGTTGCACTGAATGAGAGCGTACGTTTGGACTGACTGTTTGATCAACCAATCATTGATTTGTAGCCAATGAGCGT
>NW_011354272.1:0-3813 GCF_000735185.1 Notothenia coriiceps | reverse complement strand
TACGTACCGTACGTACTACGGTACTAGTAGTACTACACACACACACACACACACACACACACACACACACACACACACACACACACACACACACACACACACACACACACACACACACACACACACACACACACACACACACACACACACACACACACACACACACACACCTTTCAAACCTGTCTGCCTGATGTACCTCCAGTTTGGAACAAACAATGATCCTGCAGATTTGTATGTAATCTGTTTTTTAATAACACTTTTAAAATCACCTTCAGAACACAGTGCAACTTTTCACAGACCAAGTACTACTATATGTACCACAGTCTTTTAAAGTAGCTGTGATAAAACCTCTTCCTAAAAAGCATGAGGTGTGAGGGCGAGCACATTTCTGGGTTGTTTTATCAGCTTTCACATCTGGAAAGCTCCAGATGTGATATCTTCCTGATATTACTGTATCACACCTGGGTGTGATACAGTGAGATCAGGAAGTGAGGGTCCTTATACAGTTAGGATAAGGCTGCTGAAATGATATGAAGGCAAAACTTGTCACAGTTAGTTCAATTTGCTAACAAACCCCTGAATTAATATTTCTGCCTTGTTAATGCACATTAGCTATAACATATGGGGTGTGGAGGAGGAGTTGCTGACTCTCAGCCTGAGGAAGTTAGCTGTACTGTAGTCTGGTGGTCCGACCAGAAGTAAACAGGGTCAAGAGACTTTGCCTGTAGTGGGACCTGTTTGTTAGTATCCTTCTCTCTTGTTCTTCACAGGCACCTTGTCTCACTGATACCATGCATACGCATTGTATCAGACAATGAACAGGTTTATAGATGCGAGAACAGGAGACCATTTGTTGACATGATTTATGTAGCGCACAGCAACATGATAAATTTAAATTAAACGTGAACCTACACGTCATTTTGCAGGATTTCCAGCTATAGTGGTGTTAATAAAGGTCGGCAAACACAACGTTCAAGTTCATAAATATCTGACATTGCCTCAAGGAGTTAAATATCACTTCCTGTGTCAACTTTCCGGCTAAAGATAATGTACAACTTATACATTATGCTGCTGTTTATTAAGTGTAGATGACACATTGTACATTTCATGTAAAGCTAGTGTAATCATGGCAAAAGGTTTCTTTGACAAAAAAGGTTTGGCAGTTTAGGATCGTACAGGTATTGGGTTAAGCAAATCACACTCTTAAGATACAAAAAGTTAAGAGATTGCACATGTAAAAAAAGAGGGTTCACAACTATATGTTGGATGCACATGCAAATATTTCTTGCTTTAGGAAAATACATTTACAAATAATGAAGTATTTATCCGAAGGAAAAACTGAAAAAGTGTACTTTGTGTGTATTATCCTTTAAGGATATTGAACCGAACACAGAAATAAAGGGGTATGTTCTCAGCATCAGTGACAACTATTAGATAATATTGAGAACCCACCTTCAGCTAGAAGCTTGCTTCTTTGTGGCTTGGCCATGGCCTCAAGCTGATGCAATTTGTGGACTCTGTCCCTCACCAAAACAGGATTCTCCCTGGTGTGGAAGGCTAGTCTGCCACTGGGAGAGCCCAGTTCTTTCTTTTGCAATAAGTTATCAAACTGAGTCACAGAGTCAGGCTGGGGTCTTTCCATCTTGCTGGGGTTATACTTATGACTGTGAACTATCCCCTTGCTCTGGCCTAGCAGCTTTGACAAAAGAGAATAGAGATCACCTGCACAGACAGACAGAGAAAAATAGGAAGGAAAGGAGTGCAAATAAAGAACAAAGATACTGAAGGCTAAAGGCAAAGTCTTGCTCTACAGGGCAGATATACCAAAGGGCACAGTCTAAGTGTAGAAGTGTTTTGTAGACACTTCCTGGGAGAAAACTGTCTTGAGCTTAGAAATATGGAAGGACTCTGTCGGACTAGAGAAGAGTTAAGGACCCGGCACACCAAGATGATATTGGGATGTTGGTAAGCATATGTCGCCTTAGTTTTGCCCTAGTGTCCCAACATCGTTGGTAATAGCCAATGGCCCTTTCTAGGAGGTTTTTCAGGCGGATCCCTTCAGAGAAGGAAAAACCACTCTGTCCATCTTAAGTGAATCAGTGCAGGAGGTTAGAAACACACCTGAGAAAAGTTAGCAAATTACTAAAGTCAAGAGGGCAAAAACAGACTTTTTTCATTTTTCATCTGATCGGATCAATTCAATACATGCATATTTTGACAATGACATGGGTATCTGGTATAAAGCCAAGTGGTGAGCATACGTTTTTTTATCCACAGGGCTTACCCTTTTTTACATTTGCTACATTGGCAATGTACCAATTACATTATACGAAGGACTGCTGGATGCACATTTCCAAATTAGAAGGCCCGTCTTATAATAATAATATTCAATTTTATTTATAAGCACACTTTTCATTTGATTAAACAAAACTCAAAGTCTTATGGGGCAAATCCCATTTTCCCCATAAGAAAATGACAGACTGATGATCTACACTGAGTCACATTATTTAACCCTGAAGAGAAAGAACAGTGCTTGGAAACTTTTCAGGGATAAAGTGCAGAATAACTACCCTGGCTCCAACACCAGAAACATGTGGTCCGGACTCAGAACTATTACAGACTACAAAAGGAAAACCAGCAGTGATGATTAGGGCCTGAACCTCAACAGAGACGGAGCAAAGACCCATTGTTTTCCTTGTGATTATTTGTATTATTATTATTATTATTATTATTATAATTCATAAATTTTCTCCCAAATGAAATGCCTCTTTGAGGGCCTTAGCATGCTCAAAAGACGGCAATTTTTTGCCCACTTCAGGTCTGGTGGAAAATGCGGTATATTTCGTGGGTTTCATAATTGCCGCACGTAAAATGGCTCTATAGCGCCCCCTCAAAAGGCAAGGCAAGTTTATTTATATCACCTATAGCACCTTTCAACACAAGGCAATTCAAAGTGCTTTACAAAAATGAAAGACATGTCATTAAAAAGTAAAGATAATAAAATAAACATTAAAAGAAAAAATACATGAATACAAATGACAGTGCAGTTTAAGATATGAATAGTTCAATTAAAAGAAATGGCAAAAAGAAAAGTCTTCAGCCTGGATTTAAAAGTAGTAAGACTTGCAGCAGACCTGCAGGTTTCTGGTAGCTTTTTCCAGATATTTGGAGCATAATAACTAAACGCTGCTTCTCCATGTTTAGTTCTTAATCTGGGGACAGAAAGCTGACCAGTCCCAGAAGACCTGAGAGTTCTGGATGGTTCATAATTTAGCAGTAGGTCAGAAATGTATTTTGGGCCAAAACCATTCAGTGCTTTATAAACCAGCAGCAGTATTTTGAAATATATTCTTTGACACACAGGAAGCCAGTGTAAAGACTTCAGAACAGGAGTGATGTGATCCACTTTCTTAGTGTCAGTGAGGACTCGAGCAGCAGCGTTCCGAATTAGCTGCAGCTTTCTAATATATTTTTTTAGTGAGACCTGTGAAGACACCATTGCAGTAGTCCAGTCTACTGAAGATAAAAGCATGGACAAGTTTTTCCAAATCCTGCTGTGACATTAGTCTTTTAATCCTAGATATGTTCTTTAGGTGATAGTAAGCTGATTTAGTAACTGTTTTAATGTGACTGTTGAAACTCAGGTCAGAGTCCATGACTACACCTAGATTTCTGGCTTTATCTGTTGTTTTGAACATTGCAGACTGAAGCTCAGCGCTAACTTTTAAACGTTCTGCCTTGGCTCCAAAAACCATTACCTCAGTTTTATCTTTGTTTAATTCGAGAAAGTTCTGACACATCCAGTCATTGATT
>NW_011354271.1:0-8514 GCF_000735185.1 Notothenia coriiceps | reverse complement strand
CTTAAAATGTTTGGTGATAACATTGTTCGAACATTATACCCCAAGTGTTTTTGTTGTTTATGCACATATCTCTATTGTCATATGGATCGAATAACACTTAGAAAACCAAAGACAGACATATAGAAGAACGGACCGACTATCACTGCCCGTCCCTGAAACCCCTGTTAGTGTTTGTATGTGTTTCTTTCTACTGTGTGTCTCTCTCTCTCTGCCTGCTGGTCTGCTCTACACGGCTGGGAGCAATCTCCAATCAACCACACCTGCAACCTGCTCGTCAGCCACACTATGAAAGCCTGCAGCCTGCACTCATTCCCTGCCGGATTGTTGCCGTGAAAGGTTTGTTGCCGTGAACGGTTTGTTGCGTGCCGCTCTAGCTTTTTGCCAGCATATTCTTTGACAACTTTGCCTGCTTTTGCCTCACACTGATTTTTGTGTCTCTCCCAGGAGGAATCCAAGGCCTTCCACACTCCCAAGACCAGCCAGGCCTCTCTACCCACCATGGAACAACTGTTTCCCACTGCCGCCATAACCAACCTCCACTCCCAGCTCCCCTTTTCTAATAAACAAATGTTACTTTCACCAGCTGATTCCGAGTCACCCTTTTACATGTGTTAATAGTCAAATTCCAATAGTTAAGTAAACTATCATAATCATCCTAATGACCACAGTGGTCAGGCCAGTTAGCCAGGAATTTTGGGTTGAACAATTACAGGAATATTATGTCTTTATGTTCAAATAAAGTAAACATATTTTAGTAAATTGTTACCATAGAACATTTGCACAGTTTCTTTAACATAAACCATGTTATACTTCTCTAAAATAATAACATTCTGGCAACATAAAAAATCTAACTTGCAGCTGGAAATATTTTAAGAACAGTAGGGCATAATGTTCTAACAATGTTATCAAAAACATTTTAAGAATGTTTTTAGAGAACGTTATCCTACCTTTCAGAAGAACATTCTGGGAACCAAATAAAAGCTTCTGGCGAAAACGTTTTAAGAACAATAGGGCATAATGTTCTAACAATGTTTTCAAAAACAATTCAAGAATGTTTTTAGAGAGCATTATCTTACCTTTCAGAAGAACATTCTGGGAACCAAACAAAAACTTCCCGCTGAAAACCTTCCTAGAACAATGACTGTAACATTCTCAGAATTTTTTTAGAACCAAACCATTCTAGCTGGGTATGAACTTGCTGATTCCTGTTTGTTTAATCCAAACAATGTAAAAACAAAAATTGCTTTAAATACACAAACCCTGAGCAACAACGTTCACCAAATGTCCCTATTGTCATTCAGAATCAATTATTTTAAATAACATGTTCTAACCTTATGCCTAAACCCATCATTCTCTTATAACATTGTTGGTATTCATGATTTCAGCACACAGGTGTATGGTGTCATAAGAGCCTACAGATGCTCTTTTTCCTGTGTTTAATGTCAGTTAACTGTAGACAAATGACTCACAGCCAGACACTTCTTTCATGCTTCAACCCTGCTCGACCCCCCCCCACGCTGTAGGCTAGTGATCAGTCCCAGTCATTAAGCCCAGCAGCAGCAGCATGCTGTGTGAACAAACATCCCTAATCACAGCCTCTTAAAGACTTCTAATGAGTCTCTGCTAATTAGGCCTCTCCCTCTGAGTCAATCTTTTCTCTCTCTGCCCCACTCTGTTAGCCAGGACTCATTTGTCTGCTATAGATTAGTGGATGTAGGGGCCGCTGGATGTGTATGTGTGTTTGTGTACTTGTGTGAGGTTGGGCCAAATCAGGTTATTGAAAATCATCAGTAGTTAAAGTGAGGGTTTAGGACGGAAAGTCATCTATGATTAAAGGTGAAGAAGGCTGTCAACCTTAATCCATCCAAGAATATTCAAGACCAGATCACATCAAATATCTCCCCTTTAAACTTCTGCGGACAAATATATCTTTAATTTATCCTAAACCAATGCAGGCTTTCAAATATCCTTTTAAATTAACCCTTAAAATTATTTGTTGCTGTTTAAATAAAAAAGATGAAACGGCTGTAAGCAGAAAGGTTTGCTAATCATAATTGATCAAAACTAAAAGGAATACCGTACTTAAAATTGAAGCCAGACATTTTGTTTTTTTTATCTAGTTTGATGAACAATATATTATTTCAGGTCAATGCAATTCAGTACATGGGTTGGTTCTTGGCTATCAAAATGTGATATTTAGGAGAATACAGACATTGAGATCATAGATTCAATTCTGCACTTGATTAGTGGCCTATGTATTTCAAACGTTTTGGTGAAAATTATCCTGGGATATTGGTTATATATATAGATAATGTTTGTGTTAAAATCACTATCACTATCTAACAATACTTCTTGAAAATCTGTTCTATATCTGTACTTATGTCACTTTTCAGAAAGCTTAAGTAGGTCATCATCACCCCTCCCTCACAGAATAAAGGCTTCCAGCAGCAGCTATCCATAGACTCTAAACCCCTGGATTCACATTCCCGATTGAACAGTGTGTGTGTGTGTGTGTGTGTGTGTGTGTGTGTGTGTGTGTGTGTGTGTGTGTGTGTGTGTGTGTGTGAGATCTCAGAGGATAAGTTTAGAGATGAAGATGATTTGCCCTGGGCTGTCACTGACCACACGCTGAACTGTTCCTTCTCTGTCTATTTACTTCTGTCTCCCCCTTCTTTCTTTTGTTTCAAATCTCCTCCAGTTTAAATGGGACTGAATGGGGCCTTCGCTGAACAAAACCACATGCTCGGTCACAGGGTCTTGAGAATAACTTTTTTGAAGCATTCCTCCCCAATCCTCAAACAGTCAGTTTTGTGAATGAACAACTTATCATAGAGCTGGGAAGTCCCAAAAAACAGCAGAAGTACTGAGGTGTGGAGGGGCAGTGTTGTCAATTAGCTATGATAATTGTACCAGTGCTGAAAAAAATATACTATGTCAGGTACATGTATTTTTTAGTTAGAATTCCCTTTAGATTAATTAATTTTACACTTCAGGATCTTGTCATCCATCAAGAGCTGTATAATGGCATGTTCAGGATGTTGGGTAATTTAAAGGCCATTGTAGATGTATTTGTTATTGGTGTAGTCCTTCTTTACATATACTTTACATTGACATGTAGAAAAGAGTCTGCACTTTTTTTTTGAGTAAGATGATGCATGGGTGATATGGATTGTGGTCTGTATCACAGTGATACATTGATACACAAGATGCTCTTCTCTTGAATTTCTGAGAATTTAGCCTCCCAAAGCATTTGCCATCACATGTGGTTAATGAACTTAATTATTTCTAATGTTACTTTGGGTGTCACTGCTACCCGACACTTAACTGACGTTTACCATAACCACAGGTGTCGCCAAATAAATCTCGACTTTAAATTATTTGAAATATAAACACTCTTCTATGGCGTGTGATTGGTTGTGATGACATTATACCAAGTTGATACTGATGTGCGAGCTGCCAAACCAGAACTATTTCCTCTTGGCTTTGATAACGCACACACAACTCTGGATCTGTGAAGGAAGGCAGTAATGGCTTGTTGAGCTGCTATAAGGCCGGGCCTCGGGGCCCTTCACAACCATATCTCACACAGTATCGACCAGCTCAGAGCTAAGTGTGGCCCTGAGCCCTTCATCCCTTCCTTCTTCATCTCCTTCTCAGCCTGTTCTTGATCCTGTAAAGTTATAACTGTACTCATGTCAGCCGGGTAATTATCATTGATCTGCTGCTGCAGAAGGTGACAAATACTACTGTTGCTCTACCAGCTGATCTGTGATCTGTCACGGCCCGCTCCACCGACTTCACCACAGTGCAGATGGACACTTGTTGCTATTAGCTGCATAGAGGTTTGATCGAGACAGGAGTATTTAAAAAAAAAAAAAAAAATCTTCCTCTAGCTCCCGATAAAACACATGGCATACTGCGTAGGAGATTATTGAAAAAACTCCAATCTTTTTTAGGTTACCATCTTTCCTCGCTATCAGACTCTCATCAAAATGAATGACAGACAGCTATATTCAGTCTTTAGTGATAAGCCAGAAGCCCCTTATTCCTTTTTAATACTTGCAATAAAAGCACTGATGTGAAAAGTTGCTTCAAAATATAATTTATTTTTTATGTTTCTAGTTTATCATATACATGTCCAATCATATCATAAATACAAACTGTGATACGGTCTTGGCTCCCTGAGTTTCTTGGGCTCCTTATGATCAATTATAAGGTACTATTGGACAAGCAGAGCCAGGATTTTAGGAAGAATTCAATCATTAGAAAACTGTATAATATATAAAAAGTGTTTTAAAAATACCGACATGACCAGAAATAATGAAGAAGCAATCACTTGATCAGTTGGTAATATATTTGAGGGAAAAAGTTGCAATCAAAGATGCAAAAGTTAAAAAACTTGTCAAAAAGAATCCAAAATAGACTTAGATATTTAACCATCATCCTTCTACACCGCTGAATTTGGTTGCCTCATCAAAAATACAGGTATCCCAAAGGGGAGAAAAGGCGGGCCCCCTTTCTGTACCCAAGAAACTGCTTGAGCATATATAACGGCAAAACTGAGAATAGGTTAAATCACAGTTGTATGGTTTTAAGTGCTTCATAGAGCATCCTGACATTTTCATCCCACTTACCTGCTTGTACACACTAGCAGCATGTTCATCATCATAGAAAAGAGTCTGCTAGCTGTCACATCATAACAAATTAGGCAGTCAGGGCAACAGGGCAGCAGATTGGTACATTCATCACGGGAGAAATAGATCATGTCACTGTTGTCTGTTCTGCGGAGGCCTATCTGCTGTGGGCCTACGGACGGGGCGGCCCAGGCACTACATCAAACACAACTGTAGGAAATGAGCCCTTCATGACAAGTAATAGGTTTTATCGAGTATGATGAGTGTGTTTGAAATATATCAGGACACTCTCAGTGTTGCACACATTGAACTTTCTCAAAGAACTTTTAAAGTTCAGCTTGGTCCTCTGGTAGGCTGATGGACGACTGATTACTGAGGTGAACAGGAAGATTTATTAGTGTTTATCCAGTCACCTGCGGCACTGAAACTTCAACCTGAGAAAAGTTTTAGTCTGCATGTGTGTTTGTGTTACTGCCTTTTGAGATGTATTCTTTCAGTTTGTGCATGTGTTTAAGCAAAACAAAACCAGCCTTCTCAAATCAAAGTCCATTACGGAGGGAGTGTGATTGCGTGTGTCTCAATGTCCCCATATCTTTTGTAAAACACGACTGATAAATTCCCTTTTTGTAACCTCTGCAGGGTTCAGTGGCCACGTTCAATGACTGTGAGAGAGAAAGAGACAGGGAGAGGAAGAGCGACAGGCAATCATTTCTCTGTGCGAGCGGCAGAGCGGGAAGGCGAGCAGATGAAAGCCCATTTTCCTCTGATTAAGTCCTCTGAAAATATTCCATTTGTCAGTGCCACTGCAGCTGAGACAGGCCCTGGCCTGCACAGCCAGCCGACTGTATCTGTTGACTATGTAGCCGCCGCGATTTACATCGCTCACTGACAACATCATCATTTCCTCCTTTAATGTCCTCCTTCACTTCTGTCTATACCTCCCTCCCATCCCTCTATCCCTCCACCCTCTCCACTGTTTTCCCCTCCTTAATTTCCCCTCTCACATCCCATCTGCAGTGCTCAGCACCCCCCCTACCCCCATGCCCCCCTAACAGCCTATTTTTGTTTGATCTGCCCTCATTGCAAGGTTGACTGGCACCAAAGAGGGGAGAGCAAAGCGGGACCTGGCTCTGTCTTCGTCATAGTCATTTCCAATGTCATAAATTTCAATTTCCAATCTTTCTGCCCTTTTCCCCCCCCTGTTCTTCAACCTCCCTACTCCCCCTTCTTCCATGGCATACCCATCATGGGAATTTGTCAATTCTGTTTCTCTGTCTTTCCCTCTCATTCATTCTGACTCCCTCTCTCCAAACACCTATTGGCTATTATCCTGTCTCATGTCTTCCACAGACTTCTGCCACACAGAATGCAATTTCCCCCGGCCGCATCTGTGATGAGATCCAAATGAAAGATCATTAATATTTTGTTCAAAAAGAAATGGAGTCGTGTCTCCTATTTTAAATATTGTCATTTTCCCTCGCCGTGCTCGTCTGCTACTGAGACGCTCTTTCTCACCTCCACCACATCAGGGGGATGCAGATGATCAAATGTTCCCCCTGCTACTGCCCCCCTCTCCCCCCATCTCTGATGAATGCATATGTGTGCATGTGTATGTGTTTGGCTTGTAAAAGCCGGGGGAAACCCGACAGGCATACAAAAAGATATTTGCCCTTTGTCTCTTCAGAAGGTCTTTAACTTGGAGACACTGACAGGAGCAGATGAAGCAGCAGTGGGTGTTTGGTGTCAGGAAAGACGGAGTAGCCCCATTAACAGAGCGCGGGCCCAGTCCCCCTGATAGACTGACTGAAGTATAAAGAGCATAACTGTTACAGACAAGTTTATTTAGTCAGGGTATTGATGAACAAGGCAGGCTGTTTAGTTATGTGAGTGAAATGCAATACACTGAAAATATAATGAGATTTGAATCCTGAAAATGAAAATATCTGTTTTATAGGAAACATGAATGTGTCACCATATAACGCAAAGCATGGTCCAATTTATTGCAACTGCTGTAGGATATTGTAAAGTATTTGTTAATTGGTAGTGATAAGGTTCATTTCAGGAATGGAATGTCTCCTAATGGAAGTCTTAAAATAAGGAAAGACTCCACTTAAAAAAAAAATTGAAATTAGAAATATTTCCACTGCTTAATAATCACGTGTCTGAATAAGATTATGCCTGACAGTTTATTTTAAACATCCCAATTGAGCATATGTAAACACTATATAAATAATTCATAAATGGTTTATAGTACACTATAATATAGATTTAAACAGACAAAAGGAAAATGACAAGTGTTTTTTTATGGATTTGGTAAATCCTCCTTAAATTGTTGCACTGAATACATACTAACTACCATTGCTTTAGTTGCATTTTGCACCTCTTTTAATCAATGGTCTCTCTGATATGGCTGTGTAAGCTGTCTTTTGCCAGCTTTTTAAAGATTAATGATTGGAGAAAGAAATGGAGGTCCTTTACCGGAAACGGCTATATATCTAGCGGTATTATTACATTTGAAAAAGAAAATGTCTCCCACATTTACAAGAAAGAAAAGCATTAATAGTTCAAAATGAGCCTCAACAGTAGAGAGGATGACTCACACGTTGACTGGTGCAGCAGGGCTCAAGATGTGACAGCTGTCAGAATGAACGGTAGGTAATTGATAGAGTAGCCTAAAATAACCCTTAAGAAATACATGTCTACGTACAGATAGGCTTATATTAAGCTAGTAGTTTGACCAATAAATCTAATATTTTATAATTGTATAGTCTCCCACTTTGTCTAGTTAAAAATCCAACCTTTGCACCTAATATCCATAAGACCATGTGTTTAATGTCATGAGGAACAGTAGAAGCACAGTCTTCTAAAATACAGCTCCCAGCCAGGCCAGCTGTGGAAGGAGAGGGTTTACTGCTGCAGTGTGATTCAGATGGCTTTACCTGAGTTTAACGAGAAAATAATATGATTTAACAGACAGAACAATGTCTTTGATGGTGAATGTGCACCGGAGGACAAAAAACAATAAAGTTATGAAATGTAATATGGGAATTAGTCAGCATTCATTAGCCAATGGGGCCCTTCTTCCAATTCTCTCTCTCTGTCTTGCTATCGCTTAATGTGCCCTCTCTCATGGAGGCATCATGGGTAGTCTGCTCACTGCTCACCCGAGCGTTGCCCATTTTCATGCTGTCTCGCCAGCTCGCTCTCTAACCAAACTTTACCTCCTACCTGGCAACCCCCCCCCCCCCCCACCTCTGCTCATTAGCATCACATTAGCATTTAATTAGCATGGCCTCCAATCTGATTCAATTCAATCTGCTCCGTTTTTCAAACCCTTTTTTTTGTACTTCTCTGTTCTTCCTTGTATTTTGTATTTTGTTCTTGATTTTATGATTCTAAGACTTTTTGTGTGTTTCCCAGATACACAACTTATACTTGACATTATTGTCAAAAACAACACGGTGAAATGCAAACTGTTCCACCAGATCAGTTTATCAGTTTAATATAATACATCTGCCATAGTCAGCATTTGTTAGAAGCTCTCGTTGCAAACCCACTCTACTGTATTATGACAAAGTCAGTAACCTCACTTTCCATGCCAATGAAGCTTGAATGCAGTCAAATTCATTTCAATCTCTTGGCTGGAAAGACACAGTAATTAGCCAGGTGAGCAGAGCAGGGCGGGGTCAGGCTCAGGCAATTAAGAAAGTGACAGCCCATCCAGTACAGTGACAGGCTCAGGCCGCACGCACGCACGCACGCACGCACGCACGCACGACACACACACACGCACACAAACACACACACACACACACACACGCACAAATGTATTTGCAGAAATATATATATACATATATACCCACAACCAACAGCCTCAAAA
>NW_011354270.1:5861-11954 GCF_000735185.1 Notothenia coriiceps | reverse complement strand
TTTGAGAGAAAAAACGGGGAAAAACAAACAAAACGAATATATGAATAACGAAATTGAAACCCGAATAGTAATCCAACGAACGAATATTCGGGTACAGCCCTAGTGTCCGGTGCCTTGCTCAAGGGCACCACGTCAGGGCAGGAGGTGAACTGGGACCTCTCCAAGTAGCAGCCCAGACTCCATATTTAGGTCTGGTGGGGGACTTGAACCGGTGACCCTACGGCTCACAGTCCAAGCCCCTACTGACTGAGCCACTGCCGGATGTTAACTACTCAAAATTGTGAGTACATTTTTTTAAATGTATGCTTTCTAGTTACTGGCCCAGTGTTGAGAATAATCAGAATAATTATTTATTTTATGTTTTGAACAGCTATAGCAGCTTTTTATTCATTGCTATGATTTCAAAATCATAATAAACACAGCCATACATTTAAAATAGAAGTTAATTCAGTGTAAATGGTCAATTCACAGTCAAGGAATAGACTGGGTGTGTTATGTTGGTCCACTGGAGGCAATTTGTCCAGTTAATGGGTTCTGTCGTTTTCATTCATCCCCATCCTATGAATGAAAATAAACTGCTGCGCATGCGGATTATGTCTTACTCCGTTTGGACTTTAACACTTTTCATTGTGGGAAAGAAGCAAGCCCCAATGTTTGTAATGCAGAACAAAAAGCTTTGCGCATCACTTTCTTATAAAAACAAATGTAGCTTTACTGAAACACATTCATATCCCAACCACATGCGACAGCGTCCGACTGCTATAACAAATGCCCCTCGCAGATTCAGCGAAAAACCTGCAGAGGGGAGTTTAGAAATCCAACTACATCGAATTAATTATGTGACACAAGGGACACGATTCCCATAATGTATTACACATGTATTTCTGAATTATGTTTACGTTTTCAGCCTTTTTTTGTTTGTATATATTTTATGAGCCACGAAAACAATTACACCTATTATGTTTTAACGTACTAAATTTAAAACGCACCCCCCTAAATAGTATGTGAAATGGTTCAGCCCGTGAGGTTACCGGAAGTTGTTTCAGCTGCCATGTTTGGTTGCTTTGTTGTAGGCTTCTACAAGGTTTCCTACAGAATTAGTAAGTGTGGAAATGGAGCCGAGCTGGAGTACGTTTCTTTTTCAAGTAAGTTGACTCATTAGGAGGGAAACCGGGATATTTCGTAAAACCACCTTTAAATAGGTTAGCACTGGATTTCTTAACGGTAAAACCAGTTTTTAAACGAGTATCGCCAAGATCAAGTAACCAAGCAAAACAATGGTATATGAATCCAGGCGTCCAGCTGTGAGGCTTGGGAATGACGCTAGAACAAAAAATCAATTCTCCTCAACGTGCGTTTGAAAAATATGGCTTGTTTTCTATTGTACGAACACTTATATTACTGATGTTTAATAACTCGACAGCGTTGGGGGTTTTTCAAGTTTGTTTGCCGAGTCGAGGCCAGCAAAACATGCGGGATAATTTGAAGTAAGGCTGGAGGCTGCACCGTTACAATCGAGACAGACCTGTTTTTTTCCCTGTGACTGAGGGCTTTGATCGGACGCCTTCGGATAATGAGATGGCGATTATTTTCATTGTGGCATGGATAATACTACAGATTATTCACATTTAAAGTGGTAGCTGTTTGTAAGCGGTGGATAAGTGTATACGTAGGTTATCTGCTGCTGAGATTTACGAACCACGATTCGCAAGTCCGCGGTGAACTTTCCGCCTGCCTCAGCCGGTTCGACAGTAACTAGCCAAGTTAGCTAACGGTGTTTAGGCTGCCTTCATCAAACTCACTGGCTAATTTAGCTTAATTTGGGCGAGGCTGACGCAATGTGCTTACAAAACTAATGATAAGCGGCTCGATAAGCAGCCCTGTGCAGCACTCTGTTTACCAAAAATATATTTATTCGGGAAGACCGTGGTGGAAAGGAATTCAAAGTATGCACACAACATCAGCTAACACTAGCAACGAAGAAGCAGATTTGAAATTAGCAGCGGCATTACGCAATGTATAAATCCCTTTCAGCCAGAAACTGAGGGCTGTTGTTGAGATTGATATCTGCCACCGTTTAGTGGTTCTCACTAAGATAAAAGCCTTTGTTCAATCAAATGTATTTACCATGGCCTGTCTAAGCCTAAAATAATTAAGGCTAGTGTGGACGTGAACACCCAGAGTTTTTTTTTTTTAAAGGAGATGGGGATTACATGTTTTGCCGCGTTTTTTAAATTGGAATGCCTTTTTTTAAACGTGATATGTGTCCCTATTATAAATATATGACCATTCTGTGGTCTCTGGTCGATTTCCAAGTCTTACGAGCGATTTGTTGATGTATTCCCTGTGCAGTTATGCCCCAGTATTTTTTAAGTGGGAGTGATACACTCATCATGGGAACAGTGAACTTTAACAGTTTAGTGTCATTCACACAAAAAAACCTTCTTAATCTATCTAATGTACATTCTCCACAGACTTGATGGCTGTTAAGTTAATTATCATGTTTAGCTTCATGAGATATCACAAGTTATTGTTGGTAGTACTGTTGTGTTTGAGTCATTTGCCAATGCAAGCCATACATATGTATTTAATACATTGTATAGGAATCTATTTAACCTACAAAGATACATGTTTACTGTATAACGCTTTACATGCACTTTACAGATAGGCAAATCAATAATTAGGTTAATCAAACTGATGCTGATAGGGTTCCCTGATCAGATATGGAATAGAGGAGGCATATATGAAAGTCAAATAACTACAGGGCTCATGTGTGCCATCGGGAAACAGAGAGTCTGGAGGAGGTAGAATTACCAGATGCAAACTTGAAAATCATAAATATGTTAAATGTTAAGATGCATCTTAACGGTGTAGGTAAGGCCCCTGCTGCACAAAGTTAAGTTAGTATTACTTATGTTGTGTTTTTAACTACAACCCTGCTAAGTATTTGTCAAAAAAGTATTGTACTGACTGCTTTTATTATAGTTGTAATACAATTAGGATTAGTTTATTTTCAGTTGTTGTATACATCAACCTTTTGTGGTGTTAGTAGCATTTAGCTCTGCTGTCAGACTGATCACTTACTTCCATCTATGAGGACATTTCTTCCTGGTGAAAAAGGCAGATGGGCAGTGTGGCTTGTTTTGGAGGATCTGGCATCCAGCCAGAAACCTTGCATTTATTATGTACCGCACACTGTTACTCTATGAAGCTCATGTAAATGTGTGCAGTATTCATTCTGTCGCTTGACGTAAGGGAAATATTTCATTCAGCTTCCATCCCTTGGCACAGAGCTGTTAGCTTAGAAGTACTGCAATATAATACTTTTAGTAGAAAGGTATGTATAAACTAAAAGATGGTAAACCTATTCTTATTTTAATACATTCGTGCATTTTAAATGTTCCATATTGTTGTGTAAATGAGCCTGACTAATACCATAAGTACACTACAGCTGCCACTCTTATTTTTTGAATGTTATGCAGTATGTTTAAATATAAGGAATGGTTTGGCTACAGTTCAAGTTGTTCAGACCACTTGAGATCTGGATGTGTATAATCATATTACAATCTTTCAGTGCCTTACGCTCCATACTGACTGCTTTAGAAACTGCAATAGCTGCAACAAAACAAGGGGGAAAACGGAATAAATGCTATGTATGCCTTCATTCCAGAGGCATTTGGATGACAACTTCCCAAATGTCTAATAAGAACTTGATGTTCAACAGGTGGACACACTATACTGTACACCAGTATAATTTCCCTTACAATAAACTACAAGACATGTAAACATTGTTTAAAAATAGCTGATGGTGATTCACTTTGCTTTGATTTGTGGGTATAGCTCTGTTACTTAATACTCTAAACAACTGGCTAAAAATACTGAACATTGCATTTTTTTCATTGGGCACGGAAAACACAAGGTCCTACTGAAACAACCACAATTGCATTATTACTTTGTATTCATGCCTTAGGTAAACCTAGGAATTCAAGGTCAATATTTTAGCTCTGGTTTGTTCTCCACCACGGCCCCTGATATATCGTCTGGGTTTTTAAGCTTGCAAGACTTTGTTTACCACTATCTCTTTCAGTTGCCATATGGTGCCTAATAGGGAGCTTACTGTGGAGCTTGTTTTGCTTGAAGCAGGCCTGTTATGTCAAACAGACCCTTTGAAACTACAAAAAGTACTTTTAATCATTATTTATGTCAGATATATAAATTAAATGATTTAGTCAACAATAGAGATGTAAGTCCTAGTAAAGGCTTTAACAGTGGAATGTTGGTGATTTATACTGCTTTGCAAAGGTTCAACTTATGAGTGTCTTTACATCTGTTACAAAGATAACTCACCATTATGTTTTCTCAAAAACACTGAGAAACATGCAAATACTGCATAAACAGTATTGCTTTGTTTTTGGACGTTACTGGCTTTGTTTTGACCACTTGTAGCATAACCTAAATACCTGTAATTGCCAATTACAAGTACATCAGCATTCAAGGTACAGCATCCCAGCAGCATTCTTATAGCTTTAAAGGCTGTGAAAACCCCACAAACATTGAGCTAGTGTCAACTCAGCAAACTAGCTAGCAAACAATGTTTTTGAAATTTGTATAAAAGTGAAAAACAAATTCGCAAAGTTGAGGAGAAGGCTCTACCTATACCAAAATATATTTTTTATTTTGTTTCCTACAACATTAGTTTAGCTCCCCTCCTCCCTTCCATATCAATTAGGGTTTTTGTTGTTTAAAAATTGGGATTTCTGCAAGCAGCTGCAACACAAAAGATTGAAGAAAGACAAGTGGTTAATCCGACTCAGACCATGAGCTCAATTCAAGTCTACAGTGGCCCGTGGAGCCATCAGGACACTCCCTCCATTTTGATGTTATTTATGAGGGAGCAGCCCCAGTTGTCAGAGCGCATTTGTGTCAAAATGGTCAGAGCTGCATGAAGGCACAGCAGCTTACAGGCCCTGCACCTCTGTATAGAGGCAGGCTGTCTGCTGTGGCTGTGTCTGCACCTCACAAAGAGGGTTCCCCGGCTGGTATCCCCCACCCAAACATAGAACCCCCACCCCCGGTGTGCCAGCGCACGGGCTGGCATTGGCATCATGGTGACGGCTAATCCTGGAAGGTGGCAAGTGTGAGCAGGTGCTCAGACAGACGGATGGGTGTGCTTGGTGGCATTCTCCACCAGTTCCCAGGTCCCATTGCTTACGAGGGAATGACGGCGAGCTTGTTCCAGTAGTGTGTGGATAAACAATGTCCCCGTCTCATGAATAGATGAGCCAAATCAATGAAGATGAGCATACAAAGATCCCCCGCTGAGGCATCACTGCTCAGATTTGTGTCTCTCACAATAGGCTGGATGACATAAGGAGGACACTGTGGTTCATTTTTCTTTTCTGTCCCATGCCTTCCCTTTTGCAACTCCTTTTTCTTGGCTGGCCTTCTGAGATGGATGAATGAACCTCAAAGGGAAAGGTCAAGCATTTCACCTTGCCCTTTTCTTGCTGGTGTTCCACAACACAGTCGTCTTGACGTGTCCGTTTACCAAAAGCAACAGCATAAACGGTGATAGATTATTTATGTTTTGATATGGGAAAAATGCTTTCTTAGCAAGTTACTATACCATTTTTGTAAGGACCTTTTAAGTGATATGGATAAATAGAAATGTTAAATTACCGTAAACCTCCATTCCTGTTCATTATGTTTGCCTTCGATGGATGTTGTAAGGGCAGTCCCTAGATAAACAAGAATCTAAGGCATTTCTTAAGGGGGTGTCAATATACCAGCATTAACAGTATATATTTAATTAAAAATCATTCAGCGTCTCTTTAATCATGCTTTTGTACTGTTCTTCCCTGTTTAGCCAAATTTGAAGTCTATGAATACTTTAATATACGTTTAGTAACAGCGGAAATATCATTACCTGTTATCGTGCATGCATGCCCGAATTTAGATTTTCTCAAAAATTGTTAGAGCATGACTAACTTAAGCCGACAAACTCCAAGAAAAGTGTCGGTGCCACTGTGATCCACGCTTGGTTTTTTCTTTTTTTTTTTGTTGTGTGTGTTTTTTTTTGTGTGGTGTTGTGTG
>NW_011354270.1:0-5682 GCF_000735185.1 Notothenia coriiceps | reverse complement strand
GTGTGTGTGTGTGTGTGTGTGTGTGTGTGTGTCCTTGCTTCCTTGCTTCCTTGCTTTGCTGAGCTGATGGCCAGCACTGGACTCGGCTTTGCCTCTTATTTTGGTATGCTTGCTTTGCAGTCACATGACGAATCAGCACTGTCATGATGGGGATCATTTTTCATCCTGCATATTTCGATCCCAATCCACTATGAGGCATCACTTAATTAACGCCAGATCCAGTGTCCATTTTGCATTTTATAACATGTTACTAAGCCTTCAGACCAACCTCCATTGATGGTACTGTCCTTAACACTTGTTGTATATTTGGTCATTCTTATGCAGGCTTGGAATTTTGAGTTTATTGACTGAGTGGGAAAGGCCAATAATAGAAGAGCTAAAACACTGCCAGATTCAGAAACAATTACATAACGTTACTGTAATGCAGCCTTTTAAAACAATAAAAGACAACATTTGGGATATGACAATATTCAAAAGAAATTATCTTGTCTTGAATCACAATATCTATATAGTGATATATTGCCCAGCCCTACCTTCAGTTTTATTTGCTTTCATGTCAAATGCTAGTTTTAATTCAAGAAAAAACCAAATATTCATCTCTGTGTGTCTGTTTGCTTCATCAGCAGGCCAATGAAGCCCTCCACCACCAGCATCATGTGGCCCAGAACAGCCTGCTGCCACTTCTCAATGCAGGAGTCGAACAAATTGACCAGAAGCCTATCCTGCCCATCCACATAGAACAGAAGCCCCCGACCAGCGCTGCAGAACTCCTTAAAGACAATGTGGCCAGCGGAGGAGGCGGACGGCCACAAGTTCCCGTCATTAAGAAGGAACACAAAGGCAAGACGCCGTTCGTCTGTGGCTACTGCAACAAGGCCTTCCGCGACAGCTACCACCTGCGGCGCCATGAATCCAGCCACACTGGCATCAAGATGGTGTCGCGGCCAAAGAAAACCGCCCAGTCAGCCCCGACCATGGTACCCATGATCTCCACCATGTCACGAGACCACAACGGCCACCCCTCCTACATCTCCACGGTGGCGGGAATCCTCTCCACGGCGACCACTTCGGTTTCCTCGGGTGCGAGCATCATGACGTCGTCTGCAATGGGCAACATGCAACAGCAAAACACCCCCAAGAAACCCGCCAAACCGGTCAAGAAGAACCACGGGTGTGAGATGTGCGGCAAGGCCTTTCGCGATGTCTACCACCTGAACCGCCACAAGCTGTCCCACTCGGACGAGAAGCCTTTCGAGTGCCCCATCTGCCAGCAACGCTTTAAGAGGAAGGACCGCATGACCTACCACGTTCGCTCTCATGACGGGGGGGTCCACAAGCCTTACGTTTGTTCAGTGTGTGGGAAAGGCTTTTCCAGGTAAGAGCATAATTTGATTAAACTTAACCACGGCTGATAAGATGCATTCATGTCAACAGTGCTCTATGATGAGTGAAGAAGATATATAGTTTGCGATTAGTAACACCTGCAACCTTAAAGGTCCCATGTCATGCGTTTCCGGTTATTACCCGTCCCCTTGTGTGTTATGAAGGTTTTCTGCATGTAAACGGTGTGCAGAGTCAAAACCCTCAAAGTACACCCTGTAGCGAGTAAAACTCTAAAACAGAAAATACCTCCCCAAAACGCCTCGTTGGTGAAACTTCATCATGACGTCATCATCCATTTGATTCTTCCGGGTACGTGCTTACGAAAGCACGTACCCGGAACTAAATGGGCCAATCCGTGGAGCCGTTACGTTAAGCCCCTGCTGATTGGTCCAAATTGACCAATCCACACACACACACTCACTCAGTGCAGGCAGCCCTGCTGATTTCTGCTCCGTGCTGCAGGCTGATAACAGACAGTTGGGATTGTGCGAAATTCTCTCTGCAGACCCATTCTCACAGCGTTTATCAACCTATAAACCTTTTTCTTACTCAATATCAAGCCACACTTATTGTTTTTATTTCGGCTGTGACTTTGTGTGTGTTCAGGTTGAGTTTGGCTGTGTATCGCTAAACAAGGAAATCACGGAGGTAGGGGGGGAGGGGGAGGAGCTGCAGCGAGCCATTTAGTGGAGAAAGTGAATACTGCTGAACACACATACTTTACAGAGATGCTGTATGCGAAACCAATGTGAGTTTGGAAAATTGCACAGTATTTTTCTATTTTAGTATACCTCAACAATGGAATTATGATCAGTGGAAATGGCCATGACATGTGACCTTTAAAAACAATGTTTTTGACAACATGAAGTTCAGGGTTTCTGGATCTTTCAAAAGGCATTCCTAAACCTTAATAAACACCTTAATTAGTCTTAAAATGTCTTAAATAATGTTGGTGCCGTTTTCTTACCATGAACATACAGTTAAAAATTATATTTGGCATGCAACATAAGTTTTGCATATGCTTTAAAATATAATACTTAATGTACATCTCTGATGTGAATACATTTGTCTTCATACTCACGAACAGACTGGCGGACCCTGAGCGAGGGACGGCCGTAAAGTGCTTGCAACAGATTTCATGGGGAGATAACATGACCCGTTTCAAATGTCTTTGTACATTCCTCGTACAGCTCCTGAGGTCCTGGGATAAGCTCTTATGTCGCCCCTTAGACCAGAAGTGTAATATTCAAAAATAAACATGACAGTTTGTTCATAAACAATCATTTGAAATTACTTCAAGTGTATTAAACTTACACTGATATGTTGTTGAATAGTTATACAACTATTTAGTTTTGAGTTGTTTTCATGGCTTGTTTCACATAGTGATATAATAGGCAACCTTACTGAGTAAAATGAGCACCCCACAAATGTGGAGCATGGACTAAAGCAACAGTTTACACTTTTTTAGCTATAGTCCAAATGATTCAGTAAAAATGCTTCTTAAGACAGGCTCATTGCAGCCTTGGACTTCCATAAACAGGAAGTGGATGTGTCTAAAATGTGCAATCTAGGCCTGTAAATATGTGACTGCGCGACATTCCCTTCCAGTGAAACTCTTCTGTATGTGTATCTGAGTAAGTGTTTGGTTAGCAATAGGTTTAGCAGGAAAGAGGACAATGCACTGTGACGATAACACAATATCAATTGGTGAAAAAATGGGGGCAAATGCAAAAAAAGAAGATAAAAGTAATATGCTTTCAATCATCAAGTAACAAGGCAATCGTAAACAGGATGTATGCTTCTTATATTTAATTCATTCCTATGTTAGTGGATGAGAATAATTTCACACTCTGATGGTTGGATTCCAGGGTCATGTAGAAAAAGCTTGACTTGTCTTCATAGAAAATATAACATGATGATAAACAAATTTAAAAAAAGATTTATTTTATTCATTATGTCAGTCAAAAATAAAGCGCTTGCTCTGTTAAGTAAGAAGAAAATGCTTGCTACACTGAATCCCAACATTCGCTTTGCACATATGTATTAAGCACAGGCAATGCAAAGAGACGTAGGTGCACCTTTCTTTATTTTTACTTTACCAAAAGTTCATTAAAAGCAACCATATTGCTTTTAACAACCTATGACTTGTTTGCGAGCGATTCAGCCAGCTCTGTTTGGATAAGTCAGTCGCACCAGGATTATATATAGAGGGAGGATTGTATGGTCCCTATAGTGTGTGCGTGTAGCCTTCCACAGTGGCTGTGTTTAAATTTGTACTTGTATTGACCCCCACACCATTTCAACCACATGGTTCAACAGTCGCACATGGGAGAGCACCAGTGGTAGATTATCAAGGGCGGGGGGAGGGGGCGTCACTTGTCACTTTGCGGTTCCCGCCAGCATGTCACAGACTCTCTTTCCCCTTGGAATGCAGTGATCCGTGCGCTAACGCTCAGGTCAACACATTTAGTATGTAGGGAATAAATATTTTGGGTCTTGTGGTGGCTTTAATTTTAAATGTATGACACACATTCACTGTTTTTTTTAAAGAGCCAAAATATCAGAAGAGTTCTTGACAAAAATATCAGCAGTGCACCCTAGCCAAGCTGTAACATTAGCACCATGCTGTGTAGGGCAGTTTCAGGCAGGCCTCCAACACTGTGACGTGGGGCTAGGGATTCATCAGCATACTGGAAAGTGAGAATAGGGACTGAAAACAGGCTAGTGAGTCACTGCCATTCAGCCACAAACGTACGCAGTCTCTGTCTGAGCTTATTATCAAAGGGGCACAAAAAAAAGAAATAGGGGGCAAAACAGATTGAATGGCACTACTGGGAAGATTCCACTTGACCCCTCTTATGAGTAAAGAAAAAATTCAATCCAGCAGCGTGAAAATTTCCGGTTTGGAAGCAGCTGCCAATGCTGGAGCCGTCCTTACTCACTCCATTATGGCACTTCCAACATGATTCAGCTTCAGGCTGACAGGAGGATCAGTGCCAAGAAAGAATTTGTTTCACTGTAAAGGTCAAGAGGCAAAGCTTTTGCTCGCAACTGCTGATATGCGCTGAGTAGGGCAGCACAATATATTGACATTTTATCAAAATCGCCATATGCACTAGCCTATATATTCATATATTTATCCAAATCGTGCAGCCCTAGCACTGATCATTACATAATACAACTGAGGAATTTGTTTAATTTTTTTTGTTTAGTTATTTGAATAAAGCCGTATCTTTGCATACCACTGTTTTCTTTTTTTTTAAAGTTATGAATATATATTTGAAAAATACCGTCTGTAGCAAAAAATTGCATCACCTGTTATATTCATGTTTTTTTCTTTCTGTAATTTTAATTTGTTTCAGGTACTTGGAACATGTTAATGGTTAAACTTGAGTCATAATGCAAAGTGTAAAGGCAAGTGGCTCAGTCAGTAGGGGCTTGGACTGGGAGCTGTAGGGTCGCTGGTTCAAGTCCCCGATCAGACCTAAAATATGGAGTGTGGACTGCTACTTGGAGAGGTCTCAGTTCACCTCCTGCCCTGCCGTGGTGCCCTTGAGCAAGGCACCGGACACCCCACTCCCATTGTTCCCTGGGCGCTGTGCAATAGCTGCTCACTGCTCCTAGTGCTAGACTCCTGGTGCTAGGATGGGTTAAAAGCAGAGGCCAAATGTCACTGTTTGCTGTGTGCTCTGCATGTGTGACCATTAAAGAGGGTTTTCTTCCCTCCCAATTCTTCTATTCTAAAAGGCTAAAAAAAATTGGCTGTTTTTTACGTTCTAATAGGTGATGGCCATGGTTTATCAGCCTAATTACTCACATTTGTATGTTAACATGCATTTGAAACTTTCTCATAATCGCTTGATAAATCCAATAATTCAATCCCTTCACTGCATTAACAAAGTTATACTTACTTTGTGACCTACATAGCCTCTTACAAATCCTCAGTGAGAAATATTGTGCGGTCAAGGGTTAAAGGAAACCACAAGCTAAATTCCTGGGATTTTTCTAAAACATTCCCTTCATATTTCTGTAAGTAACTCCAATGCTGCAAGAGAATACACAGAAGTAGTGTAGCCTATTGCTAAGCCGTTACTTTATCCCGGAAAACAAGTGGACAAATGTACCACCTCTATGTGGTGCGTGTTGGAAACTAGGTCAAACTAATTCACGCACCATTGATCATGGAGAAGTAACTGCCATTGACTGACATTTTTGGGACTTCTTTTGCGCCCATCACCTCATTATGGAAGCAAACGGAGCACATCCATATGTTTCCACACTTCTGCACCCTCCATTTAA
>NW_011354269.1:0-2535 GCF_000735185.1 Notothenia coriiceps | reverse complement strand
TTCCAGATACAACTTGCTTACCAACCTAGCTAGCTAGCATTAGCATATCATATACACGGCCTTGCTGGGCCTCACCCTTGGCCAGCTTTATCCAAACATTGTCAGTTGGCATCAGCCAAATGCCAATGGGTGACGTCACAGTTGCTACCGCAGTCCATATGCCAAACTCAAACATGGACTTTGATGCTGCTATTAAACCATGCATTTTAAAAAACCTACTGAACTACAATAATGTAACCATCCCTGTTACACATCTCAGTTAAAAAAGTAGCAGGATAAGGACTCTCTGAAAGGTTTTCTATTGCTAATTATGTGGTAAATATGTTAAATTTGCTAGATGATCACAGGACTCTAATGGGTGGTGTCGTGGCGAGGTCTTTGGTCATTATGCTTCAGGTATAATCAGTGCATTAATATTCTATCAAGCAGTTAGTACAGTAGGGGTTCCATTCAGGAATAGGGAATAGCTGATGTTTTTGGAGTGGAACGAAGGAGAGGGAATTAACTCCCATCATCGGGGAACCCTTCAGCCTTCTTAGCCATGAGGGCAAAACCCTGATCTGAATAAAACTCAGCCAATTTGTTGTAATGCATCAAGATTGTGTAACTGGAATAATGCACAGCTTTTAACTCTGCTCAGGGTCCTTCAACATATGCAAAGTAGAGTGGAACTGTGAGGATGCAGACCTGGGCCAAGGCCAATTGTGCTCATTGTATGGTCCTAATTTCCCTTTTAAGAAAGTTCTTGTGACTTTGGTGTGATCATCCACTTTAGGTTGTAATGCGGTAACAAAAATGACGCTACAGAGAAATTGTGTTGTACTTTATTGTTCCATCTGTACTGTTTCCCAGCCTGGAATTCATTTTCCTGATTAATGTGATACCACACAAATTATAATGTAAACTCAATTGAAACATAATTCTTGTATTCATCCAGTGACTTGCCTGGCATATGCTATACCATTCCACCAACTTTAATGAAAATGGGCCTTTTTTTTCACCTCCTTGTTATTAAGACTAATAGAAACCGAAGGTGGAAAAAGATAGTCTACATTTTTGCACTCAAACTGTATAATCAATTCAATTTACTTTAGCACTTGGTAATAATTGTCTCCACGCTAACGACTGAAAGCCCCAGGTCCTGGTAAAATAGTGAACCCTGGTTTTTGCAGTATGTCATTTTCTTTTAACCAGAATGTTCATTCAGAGTACTTTCCACTAACATATGCAAATAGATTGCCAATGAACTTTGGATTGTTTGAGGATAGCTAAAGTCTCACATTGGTCTTCTGCAGTTCTCAGACTCCCAAATCCACATGAGTCCTTAAAACATTTTTTTTTGTATTATGAATAAGTAAGTCAGCCCATGGTCTACAGTACGATTGGGAAATCTTAATGCTTTTTCTGGGAATAGACATGAAGCTGTGGTAATTGTTTTTTCACTCTGGAAGGGTTTTTCTGAAAGCAATACAACACAAGGAGAAAGCAAATCCTGCTGTCTGTGTGATATTGTATCAATTTCAAGTGAAGAATTATTTAAAAAATGAAATGTAATACTTTTTGCCAGTTTTCCTGGTGCAGCCAACACTCAATTGTTGGATTAACTTTCCTAATGTTCCTCGACTGTTTGTTTTTGCCAGCAGCAGACATTCAGTGTTAAGTTGAATTCACACAATTAAGCAAATGTTACATTTATTCAGATTGTTGCATACTGTGCACTAACCATGTCTCT
Organism: Notothenia coriiceps; assembly: GCF_000735185.1. Lineage (NCBI taxonomy): Eukaryota > Metazoa > Chordata > Actinopteri > Perciformes > Nototheniidae > Notothenia > Notothenia coriiceps. The sequence goes on along the minus strand of NW_011354269.1, from coordinate 803 downwards.
TTACTAATTATGCATGAGTCATAATGACAACAGCACAAGCATTCACAGCATGAAGCCTATTTACTCTGCAGAGAGGCAGTGAAACAAATGTTCTGCTCCTTTTCCTTCGACTTCTGGATGCACCGTACAGTATTTATTTTACAACAGTATTGGTCCCTTGAGATCATAGATCTCTTTTTCAAGGGAGACCTGCAGCATATAGGTTCCACATAAAACAATGATTCCGTTGCCAGAGAATTAGGGAAACACAGAAGTGCAGACAATTCACATCATCTTCTGAAAAGTTAGAAAAGAGTAAACATTTTGAATGCAGATTTCTATTCAGACAGCTTAATATATAGCACAGGCAATAGAACATTTTTGAAATAAATATGTTAGGCATGTTAAACGCCGTAATACACACACTTTGTCATGGAACACAAATAAGAATTTATTAGCAGTTAGAAGGCAGCTTTTATTTTTTAAATGTACTTTGAAAGAGATGGCACTTCCTTTGTGGCTATGACCACTTCCTTTAGTTTCAGGAAGTCCTTTTTAGTGATGGGAATTATGCTGGAATTATGGCTGAAGTTGAATAGTCCATTTAGCTTAGGAACCTTCCTAACGGAGTGAAATGACCCGGAAGTCCCTCAGTGGCAGCCATGATAAGTGCCGTTAGAATTCTCTAGATAAAAGGAAAGGAGGTTTCAAACTTCCTTTATAACCTCCTTTAGCTTAGGAACCACTTGACCTCCCTCACCGAAAGGAGAGGAGAAAATTCTGCCCCACAATGCATTGCAGCCGCAGAATTTGCCGTCACACGA
>NW_011354268.1:0-5297 GCF_000735185.1 Notothenia coriiceps | reverse complement strand
GTAATATCTTTAAAAAGTCCTTTTATATCAGCTGTGCACCGTCATGGTGGAAATATAACCTATCTACGAATTAGATCAAATGTAAAAGTCAGCCGAATTAGTGTTGATACGTATTGTGTGAAGAGAAATTGAAGATGTTGTTTAATTGTTGATATATTTATGATCCACGTCAAGTATTCAGTTTCGGCTGCATTTCTTCCAGTTTTTCCAAAGGTCTTCTCATCGGGGCTCTATAAATAAAGAACTACGGCAGATCTGTAATATGTAATGCAGCCGAACCGTGTATTACAATGCCGTTATGTGATGAATTTCAAAGAGAAAAGCAAGAACACTCGGAATAAAGTAGTATTTTCTTTTAAAAAAAAGGTTTTTCGGATTTCATATCACATTAACACCATATCCCTACATGCATTGCGGCTAAAACATCCAATCAGCGAGCTTAATCCATAGCTGAGGACAGGGGCGGCGCCATGGGGTAGCTTGGAGTTGCTATAGCAACTCCAACAATTGGCTTAGCAACGGCTTAGCAACCCCATTGTTTTGTTATGAAAATGTATCTATTGTGGTGATTGACATTATTCATCCACGGACCTATGGGTTGGGGTATTGTTCCGCACGGAAATTCTGTGAAATTCTGTGAATTCTGTGATTTTCTTGAGTTTTAAACTACTGGGGTCAAATTGTCCCCCGAGGATAAAGGGTGTATAGTAAATATGAGGATGACAGGAGGATAAAGGTGCTGCAAAAGAAACAAAATTAATGAAAAAAGTATATTAGTTTCCTTGTGGGAGGTAGATTTGTTCAAACCTCCACAAGGTCCAAACAAGGATGAATGTTCATTTATTTTAAAGTCCTCTTACCATGCTCACCTGTTCAGCACAGCATGAGGCGTACATGAGGCTCTGTTGCCTCTCATCAATCCGGCGGCCCACCCTTCAGGTTTGATGGCCGCCACATGCTCTCTCCATGGCCCCTTACTGCTTGATTAGTAAGCCTTTTTTGGCCCTTGCTCTTTCCCTCCCAGGTCTGCAGTGTAGACTGGCTCTGACTGAGGTCACATATGCTTAACAGTGTTAACAAAAACACTGCCTGAAGCGGTGAAGAGCTTCACTATGAAGCAGCCGGAAGGAAGGTTTATTTTTATTTTCTCCTCTTGATGAAGTGTTTGCCACTGACATCCTCTTACATGAAGTGTACTTAGTATTGTATTGCAAGCATCTTGAGATACTCTTTACTCAGTAATATTTCTGGCAGGCTTTAAGTCTGCACCAAGGATAGCACGGATCTTCTGAAGTGGTCCGATTATCTCATGTGTTGCGCCCCGTGCTGAATTCACCACACAATCATCCATTTGCTGCTGGTTTGTCCTGGACCAAACACTCAAGGTGTGATCGGAGTTCATGGCCATCAGTGTTGAAGTTGTCCCCAGACTTTTCAAAGCATCAATGACTGATTGTCAAATGAATAAACACTCGAGAAAATCAAGAAACTTGATAGGCTGAACTGGAAGATCTTTGGACACATTGGAGAAAGGATCAAACTGCTCCCATGGTTTGAAGCACTTCAGGAAGTTGCGTTAAAGTGACCTGCAATATGCAAAGCCTTGCTTTCCTAGAAATGGTGGTTACGTTTCTAAGAACTTGAACACTAATATTGACTTATCTCCCTTTGGTTGAGAAGTTTTAGTTTGCAGTTGTATGGCTGGGGACCCGGGATACAGTGTTTAATGTGGTGCAATTTTGACCCAAAACTGTCTATTATTCTAACTACAGGACAGAGCTTCAGAATTGGTTTGGCAACCGCTGTGTCAACTCATGGCAGCAGCATTATTTCACTTTTTTTACTATTTATCTTTTTGTATTTACTTGTTTTTTTCTGTTTTATTGTGTTGCACTGTTGGAGGAGCCTGTGACCTAAGATTTTCATCGTCATAACTACACTATGTACGCATGACCAATAAAAGCCTTGAACCTTGAACATGTGTGGCCAAATATCCGGCCGTAACTCCATAATAAACCATCAGTGTTTGTCATCAGGCTCCTGCTCTCCTCGTGACTCACTTTGCTCCAGAAGTTTCCATCACACTACAAAATACCATAAAGGATTTATTGATCACAATGCTAGGCGCATGGACTAAAAAAAAATAATGCAGTGAGCTGTTCTTTGAAAATGAATAAGATTATTTTAGAAATCCAAGATCAATCTATAATCTAAACATTGAATCTATTATTTAAAAAAATGATATTTTTAATATTGGGAGAAAATCGATACATCTCTTAAAAATCCTTAGTAGTTGTATCCTCAATATGTTTGCATGTTTACATCTTTGAGAGAATTATGTGGGATGTATCTTGTTAGCAACCCATTCACACTCCCTCAGTATCAAGCTGCCAACCAGCCTGAGTGTTCCACATTATTAGCTAGTCATTTATGAGAAACTTGTCCAAAAACACACATTTATTCATTTATAACACCCCTCATTAATTGTGAGTAGAGTCATGCACAAAACATATTATAAAAGCAGCAATAACGAGCCTGATAAATACATTATTAAAACAAAATAAAGACTACTATACTTGCTCTTCAGTGTTGTGGGGTTAAGGTGATAAATTAGCTGCTCTTTATATTTAATGTATTTTCACTAATGGTTCCATCATTCAGAGAGAGACTGAGTGGAGAGATGAATCAGAGGGAGTGGTAGCGCTTTCACATTAAACATTATTTTTAACACACCCGCATGTATTGTATGTTGTGGATGCAAGACTGAAATTACCTTTAACGCATGCGACTAATATTATTTGCAAATGATAACCTTCACTAAGTGTATTTGTGTCTGACAGTAGTAGTAGATATGATGTGTTTTTTCAGGGCCGTTATTTCTGGGCTCAAAAGGTTTTCTAAAATTAATCTAGTGATTTTTAACAGTAAAATATGTTATACTAACTGGTATCTATTAAATATTTTTTGGGGAATATTTTTAAGCACTATTTGCTGTTGCTGAAAGCTGTTCAATGTGAGCTTTCTATTTGACTGTAAATAATAATTCATCATGTTATGTCATGTAACATTTTAAATTAAAATATGAATATGAAATGTTACCACATATATCTCTCTATCAGGGAAATGTAGTAGTATAATGTTTTATTTTAGTAGTATAGTTGAGGCTTCGAGTAAATTAACAAAAGGCTTTTGTGAGGTTTTTTAGGGCAGACTGACTTTGAATAGTGACAACAATAATATTTATATACCATAACATGACATATATTTTCTATGAGTACATTTTACTCAAATTGAAGAAAAGGTTACTCTAAAAATCTTACATTTGGTCCCAACCTATACAGAGTAAAATGTAATCTTTGTTCAGAGTTGTATTTTTAGAGTTCAATTAACTCTATTATGTGCTTAGATTTTACTCTGCTCAATGGTTATTTACTCTATGTAATGTATATTAAAAACAACTCTACTGTCATTTTACTCCAAATAGAACGTAATTTTACTCCAAATATCAGGTAATTTTACTCCCAATAGAACCTCATTTTACTCCCAATAGAACTTAATTTTATTCCAAATAGAAGGTAATTTTACTCCAAATAGAAGGTCATTTTATTCCAAATAAGGTAATTATACTCCCAATAGAACTTAATTTTAAAAGGTCAATAAACCAAAGTGCCCTTTGGAAATGTACTGATTTAAAGATATTTTTTTTTAAAAAGGGAGGCCTCAGTAAAATGGAAATTAAGATGTTGGCCCCTGTTCACCTTCAAGACATGTACATTTTTTAAATCACAGCTTACTATTTCCAACATAAAACAAAATTGCATCATCAGCATACTGTATATCATATTTTGAAAATAAATAAATGTTGGCCTCTTTACCTTCAATAGATGAAAATAAAAGCATCAATATTTTTATATTGCACAAAAGAGTGATGCAGTGATGCATGACTCTGAAGTAAGCTGCAAGGGTTCGCTCGACAATAAATCAATGCACCACTCTATACATCTGGATTATAAAGGGCTTCCTATGCATCTTTGTTTAATCACAGGAAACAGTATGGGACAATAAACAAACTTGCATCATCACAACTGTATGACACCTATATCAAATGCTTTGTAACAGAAAAGTTCTTTGACATCAACCACGTGAGGTCCGTCTGTTGTACACACAACTGTAAATGCATTAAAATTAATTAACATGCATATTAGCAGTATATTGGCTCTTTATTAGTCATTATAAAACACTTATTAATGCCTTATTCTACATGACCATAATTTACAAGTAATAAGCCATTACTTGAGAGCTTTTCCTCAATAACCCTCTAATTAGTGCTTATTTATTGCAATTAAGGAAGTTGTTGTACATGAGTTTTGAAAATGGGCGATGAAAATGAAACCGACTGCACGTTTTGTGTAGCAGTTATTAAACCTCCTTGTCAACATAAACACACACGCACAAAACATTTAGCAACCCGCAAAATACACACTATCACACACACACAGTACGTAGCTACAGCTGTGCCGCTGGCTGTGCCCGCGAATTCCTGGCCCGCAAATTTGCATGTCTAGCTATGTACTGAGTGTGTGTATTTCGCAGGTTGAGTGATGTACAATGACAATGGCATCCCGTGGAGGAATTCTGAAATGTTTTACCGTTACATCAAATAAACGCACAGCAGAACCAGACCCTGGAGCGCCGGCCTCTTTATTTACTTACTCCTCTTCATCCCCTATGGGTAATAAGGCTGAGACGAGAACCCTCCATCGTATTTAGTCCTTAGCAATATGCGCCTCTCCCCATGTAGGGATGGGTACCGAGCCCCGGTATTAAACAGGCCCCAGGCCGGATTTATTAAAGACAGTGGTAACGTTAAGCTCCGACGTTATCGGTCTTTTTATCGGTACTGGAGACATTTAAAAAATATATGTCATGTATTATGGCTACATAAACATTATATCGCAGTCTTAGTTTCGCCAATGATAGCTTTGTTTGTTATTCTCGCGTCCAGGAGAGAAGCTTTAAAAATAAGGAGACTAATGGAGTCTCTGAGAAGGTTCAAATGAGTACTTTAATTAAAAAAGGCGCGGTAATACTACAAGCAGAATATTGTTCAGTGAGAAAAACAGCTGTGTGCTCGGGCTCTCGAGCGAAGAAAGAGGGCGAGAACCACTCTTCCAGCTGTTAAATATCCTCTGCTGCTCCTCCCCGTGGGCCGGTTGGCGCTGCTGGGGTCCGGCCCTCCACGTCTTTAATGTCCGTTGTTGCGCATAACAGAGGATTCAGACATTGTACATTCAATA
>NW_011354267.1:0-3011 GCF_000735185.1 Notothenia coriiceps | reverse complement strand
CTATCGATTAGATTTATGATTCGAAAATTATAAAAGTAGGGTAAACATGTGGATATTATCCGGCTGAACAAAACGTGCATTTATCAAACAGGTTCATTTTCCACAGACCTTATTTCCAGCTATTTTACAAAACCCTTTGGAGAAATCCCATTGCTTTTTGTCGAGGGAACCAGCAGCTTACTTCCTGGTTTTAGGACGCGTCACTGGCTGCACCTCTCAATATGATGCCAATATAAACAAGGTCTTCTGTCGGCTCTGTACATCAATGCCGACCTATGCTGACAAGTAAGTGAAGAGTAGACAATATAAAGGTATTGGCGAAATGTCCCAGCAGTTTAGGATAATGAAGGTTCTAATCAAATCAATTACATAGCCATTACATGTCTAACTCCTAGTGACAGGAAGGCAGAAAGTGCATTATACAAATAGTAATAATAGCAGACATTTTTTAACAATGACCACAATATCATTATTTTAATAAACCAAATATGAACAATTGAGGAAAATGAGGAAGAACTGATGATTCAAATTTTGTAGTACAAGTAGTAATGTAGTTAGTGCATATATTACTATTGCAACAAATGTGTTAATTTTCTTCATTATTAGTCGATTTCTTTTTTTTTGGACGAATGCCCCGGGCCAGTGGTTACAATGTTGGGGCCAGTTATAATGTAATGCCAGTGGCATTTTACCCTCAATGTCTACCTCTGCGGTAAGTCACTAGCACTGCGGTGGGCAGGCGGTACCGAAGTGGGCCGATCGAGAGTCCCTGGCTGATTTGTAGTCCCAGTCCGCCCCTGTGTGTAGCGGCATTTAAGGTTTATAAAGTGGACATGACTAACATGTTAACAAATTGATTGTTCTTCTATCTTCAATACACAGACATTTTTGCATGCATTTGCAGATTCTGAATTTAGGTTAAATATGTTCTTCTTACCAGTTAGCTTTATTTTGGTCTCCACCAATTCCTGAGAAGAATATCTGATTATTGAGCTGCTTAGTGTTCCACTATGTGCATTTTGATATAAAAGGGACAGTTATTATACCTGAGTAGAATCTGATATTTAAAAATTAACCGCTTTAGAGCTTAAAACATTTCCCAGGAAAATTGCAAGCCATATTCATTGGATCATGATAGACAAGTAAGTCCTGACTCCTGATTCTGACTGAAACAGTGGCCCCTCACCCTCACACTGTCAACTCCCCGATCGCAGAGTCACGGTTCAATTACTGCACTCAAACAAACAGGTTACAGCAGCGAAGTCCCTGTAAGTAACAAAGTCTCTGGCAGTGGCACACACAACTTTCTTTTGAAACGAAGATCAAAGCTTCGTCTGCAGCGTGGAGGCCTGGCGGTGCAGAATATTCATGAATACGCGACATCTCTCAGCTACTAGACAGCGTTGCAGGCGGGGAGGGAGGGAGATGACATTTGTCTCCCAACAATGAGGGATGGGCATCAAATAGGGAGGAAGGTAAACACCCCAAGAGCAAATGCACGGGTGCTGAAAGTTGGCTCACAGTGTGTTTGGTCTTATCAGGAGTTAGAAACTAAAAAGTGAGGCTTTTTTTCAGAAATGTTGAGTACCCCAAAGTTTTGAGTTAGAAATGTACGGATGTACCAGCACATAGCAACTGGAGGATGGTAACCTGTATATGTTGGGCAATTTGCACAACTAGCATTTGTTGTGTTAAATAAAATGAATAGCATTATGGCCGAAATAATAGTACATCTTGGAGTGATATTGGGAGTTATTAAGGATGCTGAATCCATTTCAGGATAAAAGAAATGGCAGTTTCAACCAGAAAGTGGCCTACATGTTCTACCTTCTTCTCCTATATTCTACCTATGTTGTACGCTAAATGTATTATCTTTTTCATTTACAGACGACATCTATTGTGTGTATGTCGCAGAGGGATCCCTCCTCTGTTGCTCTCCCCGAGGAGTGTCCGTTTTCCCCCATCAACTGTGGGGTTCTGTTGGAAGTGTTTCATTCTCCGATGTGAGGGTCCAAGGACAGAGGGTATCGTATTTTTAATCTTACTTATTTTTTTATTTCTCTGTACCTGTATACTCCCATGTCCCAAATATGTATGCTACTAACCCAGCTTCTTTGGAGTTTTTTGTGTCTCTCTCTTGTCCCTGTTGCTGTTGTCCTGCCTGACGCTCACCTTACTACTTATTTTGATGGCAGCCAGAGGAGGTAATTTATAAACATACGCAAAAAAGAAAACAATAAAGAAATCTAGACCGCAAAATAATTAAACAAGCAAGTGCTTGTTTTTCCTGGTCAAGGTCAGGGTCCTTGAACACAACACGAGCCTAAAGTGTCATCACGTGGTATATGTCTCGTCTGACAGGGGTGTAGTTCTGACTCGGCACTTCCCAAAATTGCAGTACCCATAAGGAGCCGTACACATGTCGCAGTTTTTGCGTGGCTGTGTCTTTAGTTGTAAGCCCAGTGGCGATCTGTTCATCTGTCATACTGATCATACAGTCAATGACTTTGTTGTCTGGTTAGCTAGCTATGCTAACGAATATAAGAAGCTTTTTCTACAACCAGTGAGGCACAACTTTATATGATCATTATAGTTAAGTAGGGATGGGTACCGAGAACCGGTACTAAAGCAATACCGGTACCTGATTGGACGGTATCGGTATACCGTTAAACCGCTGGACAAACAGTGCTGCTATCGGTATATGTGTTACGTCTACTTCCTTAGTTTAACTTTAAACCATTCTGGTTGGTTGGGAACCCTCATCCCGTGTAATGTATCCGGTTTGAGACCTCTCTGATTGGCCACTGTAAATGCCACTCGTCATCTCTCTCAACAGCGCTTCTAGTGCTAATAGTGCTAGCAGTAGCACGCTAACAACATCCTCCTCAGTGCAACCTGATACGATTTACGGGCCGTGTGTAAATGTGACCTGAGCGAAGGCTCGCAGGCATGTTAGCTGCTGCGCACGGTAATATGTTTTGTTTACCTGAGTGAAGTCTTGCAGGCACATC
>NW_011354266.1:10651-14398 GCF_000735185.1 Notothenia coriiceps | reverse complement strand
GACAGTTTCTTGCTGGCCAGGGCCTGGCGATGTATCACACAGTGAAATATTGTGCAGTGTGGGGCCTTTTCTTTCAAGCGACTGTTAAATCCCTTGTTTTTCCCCATCATTGAGGCAGCTCCGTCTGTGCAACATGCAACTAAATTCTCATAGGAAAGCTTGTGGGATGAGATGTAAGAATCCACTGCAGTAAAAATGTCCTCACCCCGGGTGGTATTGGTAAGGTTGACTGACATAAGAATGTCCTGCTTCAAATCTTCCCCATCGATATATTGCACATAAACGATCAGCACAGCCTCGTCTGCTACAGTTGTGGTTTCATCAAGTTGTATGGCAAATGGCCCCTTTCCAAGCTTTTCGAGCAGCTGCAGCTCGCAGTTACTTGCCATCTTCTCAATTCTGTCTTTCACCGTTATTGTTTGACAGTGGTACAGTTTTAGCATCTCCGCGACCTGCGGGCCGTACAGTTTCTCAGCCATCTTAATGCAAGCTGGCTTAATGAGCTGCTCGCCAATGTTGTGCGGTTTCTTTGCCTTTGCTATTAAAAGTGCACATTCAAAAGAGGCCTCGCTGCCAGCCCTAACAAACGCTGTTCTAATATCCATTGGCTTGTTTGCCTTTGCAAGGTGTTGTTTCTTTATGAAATAGTCCCGATCACGCCCGACTGTTTCTGGGTGCATGGTCTGTTGGTGTCTCTTCATTTTGCTGGGTTTCATGCTTTCGTTGGCTAGCTTCTCTCTGCATATCAAACACTCTGGGCGGGTTTTGTCCGTTCCCTCCATGAAACCGAAGTTAAGATAGCTCTCTAGGTCGGTCCTCATTTTCTTTTTGATTGCAGATGAGCTGTCATCTCCTTTACGTTTTTCAGACATTTTTGGACAAAAATATTCACCTTATGAAGTCGGTCGCTAGCTAGCAAGCGCAGCAAACTGTTATTATTATGAAAGCTGACACAGTAACGTCAATGTTGGCGCCAATCGGAGGAGTATCAGATGAATTTTTTGAATTTTAATTTTAGTTAATCAATTAATTTCTATATTTTATTGTAATGTAGACAAGGCTTTTAGCGCCAATCATGTATTGCGTTACAATATGTAATAAAAATGATATGTAAAAAAAAAATGATATGTACATTTATTTTTATTTTTTTAATTCTAAATATGATATTAGGCCTCAAATCATCTGAGGTATGGCGATCTTTGGCGACCCCCAGGTTGGGAACCACTGATCTAGCCGATGACGGTCATGTCGTCAGCAAACTTCACGATGGTGTTGGAGCTGTGTGTGGCCACGCAGTCGTGAGTGAACAGGGAGTAGAGGAGAGGGCTGAGCATGCAGCCTTGAAGGGCACCGGTGTTGAGGATCAGGGTGGAGGATGTGATGTTTCCCAGCCGCACTGCCTGGGGTCTGCCCATCGGGAAGTTTAGTCTTGACATTACCAAAACTTCAAAGTAAGAAGCATCTTTTATTTTGCCTCTCAGCCAGATTGGGTAGATCTCTGATCCAGGACTCCCACTGAGGTAGGTTCTCTGGTAGGTCTTCATCCCAGCCGATCTTGTCTCTGCACATTTGCTGGACTACTGCTTACCCAAAAGTGTGCCATGAACCCCAGGGGATCATACACAGAGGCTACAGTACAGAGTACTCTGGGTTATTGACAGTCTTTTCATCTGAAAAGCTTTGTTGTCTTTGATATATATTTTTTTCAGCTTCATCTTTCTTTAGTGATTGCAATGATGGTTTTGACAGGCTTGCAGGCAATCTTTGCTTCTCTTTTTTATAATCTTTACTATTACAAAGGAGTGGAATTGGTTACTCTCTTCTTCCACGTCAATAACCTTCCGATTCCATCTTGCAGGTAGCCAATCTGGTAACTTTAAATGTATTTGCCTGTTTTTATTACGGTCATTCAAGATTTCTATTGCCTTGATGTGGACCATGGCAGCCTCGTAACTACGGAGAAAGTCTGCAAACTCTCTGAGATCAAAGCTGTGCTTAGGTCCCGTCTTGGGCCTCTGGGTTACTTACCAGATCCTTCTCTAGCAAGGTTTTCCATTTTTCTTTAATCGATTCTTCATGGTCATACACCTGCATTCTTTCTCGTGCTGCATTGAGACCTTTTACCGCTTCTGAATGCTGTATATTTCTCCGTTTGTCATCCAGAGTCTGCTTGTAGCTGAGCTGAAAGTTGAAATGTTGGTGTTTAGTGGCACCTAGTGGGTACTGTGATATCAAAGTGTGTGTAATCTGTCTGATCAGGTCTGTTGTGATTGACTCTCAGTTTGTTATCCCCTCCCCACAGACTGCAGACAAGTCCAGCATCCAGAATCTGACGGAGAGCTTTGTCATCAAGCTGCAGGCAGACTTCCCCTCCACCGTCAGCACCATCTACAGGTCAGTGTGAGCATGTCAGGGCTTTCACTTAGGGATGCTGCACATTTTCTAAACGGTATATGTACTACTACATAGGCAGATTTTGCGGGGGGGCAGGGGGGGGCAAAATATGGCTGAAATATGTTACAGCATTACTACGTCGAAAACTGTTCCAATATAAATATTTCGTATATCAATATTTTAATAAGGTAGGACACTGGTTAATAATATTGTAGCGTGTTAAAGTAACCAAGGGATATAGTAGTTATCAAATAAGTATAAGATGTGCACAGTTATGATAAGTTGTACAGTTATGTAATGCACTGTTGTTGGGGGGAGAGACCGCCCCTTCCATATAAGTGTGTGTGTGTACGGCGGGCATGAGGCGTGCATGACAGGACGAGTTGTGTTCATATGTGGAAAAGTCATACTCAGTGCGGTGAGCGCTGGCTTTATTGCTACTGTATCCATAGCACCCCACGCAATAGTTGGTCCGTAAAAAAGGTTTGCCCCCCCAAGCGCAAATGTCAAACTCCGCCTATGGTCGGCACGCTGATAACAATTTTTTTTAAATGGCACTTCATATCAAAAAGGTTGCCGACCTCTGGTCTAGTAGAACAAATCCAAAAATATTACAACAGTACAGATATATATAATATATAAGATAGATATAACTAGAAAGACTTTATGTGCATTATAATGATTGACAGTTCTCTTTTCTAGCTTAGTTACTATTCATATTCACACTTGATAGTAAGTTTGTCACCTGTGATTTACGAACATCTCTATTATGTTCACAACAAAACAGTAGATGTTAATGTTATCTGGTGCACACAGACTGAATCAGGACTTGTTGGACAGACCTAACGCTGGCTCTAGAAGGCGAGAAATGTGCAAAATCATGAAGTGTAAAAATGAAAAGGCATCAGAGAGATGACTTGACTTAGCAGGCAGCCCGATGGTTGGTGGAATACTGGTGTATCATCCACTTTTTGTTATTCTTCTATTTCTGTATTACCCCCTGCCACTGTTGGGCCCCGTTAGCTCACCCGTCTGCCCGACTGTTTTCGCAATGAATACATTTCGAGAATCCCCGCTTTGTGAAACATGATGGATTAGAACTGTAGAAAATGCCTCACATTCATCCCTAATGCTTTCCCCTTGACCCACTCTCACAACACAGTGCATGTCTATATTTTTCATTTCATTGGGGTTGGAAGGTTCTCCTGTTAGCAGCTGACAATTAAATGCACAGCTAACAAAGGAGAAGCTCTCAGCACATTTTCATAAACACTACCTTTCTCCCGGGAGTAAACCCATTCCCCCCATGGAGCGGGAAAAGATGGACAAGCAATCAGCTGACTCTTAAGAACT
>NW_011354266.1:0-2967 GCF_000735185.1 Notothenia coriiceps | reverse complement strand
ATAAGGCGCAACAGTTGGGGCTTTTCACACCTGTGAATACACATCACCCCCCTCCTATCGACGGATCTCACACCTACGGGTGGGACTTAGCTCATTTGCATAATTGGGGGAGGTGTGACCTGTCACTTTTTAATGTATACTAATGAGACGAATGCGGCATCATTTTTACTACTTGTGGTGTTTCCTGAAATGCTGTGGTGTTTCCTGAAATGCTGTAGCGTTTCCTGAAATGCTTTGGTGTTTTGTGAAATGCTGTAGCGTTTTGTGAAATGCTGTGGTGTTTCCTTAAATGCTGTTTTGACTTGCACTTCAGGGCCAACATACAGGATTTTAATTTCTGGAAAAATATTGCTACATTTACTTATGTAAAACATCTGAGTAGTACTTCCACCACGGCCTCCGAGGCGAGGAATCCTAACACTCAGAAACATTATGAGAGACGGAGGAGGGCGTGGCATGCCTTCAGGGTCTGTGCACAAGAAAGTGCGTCAATATTTATCACGGTCTCTGTNAAAAACTTCAGAATTTGTATTGACCACCATTCAAATGAAAGCAATGTTTTCCCCAAAAAGTGGGCGGGGCCGTAATTTTCGCCCCAGAAGTGACGAAGGTCTTACTCTCATCTATTCCTACACTCTGGTACTTCTACTTTTACTCAAGTACAAGATCCGAGTACTTCCACTTTTACTGAAATACAAGATCTGAGTACTNTTGCCACACGTGCAAAGCACACAGTGAAATGTGTTCTCTGCTTTTAACCCATCCTAGTACCAGGAGTCTAGTAGTAGGAGCAGTGGGCAGCTATTGCACAGCGCCCGGGGAGCAATGGGAGTGAGGGGGAAGTCCGGTGCCTTGCTCAAGGGCTCCACGGCAGGGCAGGAGGTGAACTGGGACCTCTCCAAGTAGAAGTCCAAACTACATATTTAGGTCTGGTCGGGGACTTGAACCGGCGACCCTACGGCTCACAGTCCAATCCCCTACTGACTGAGCCACTGCCGGGTATAAGTATAACTTAGAAACTAATTAGTTACATAATTGTAACTGATTAAATTAGTCATATGTTGTACTGTAGTGATGGCTACTGGTGGGTTTGTTATAGGCTTCAAATCTGTCCAGGGGTTGTGTGACTGGATAGAAGCTGACACTTAAACAGTTTAGGCTAATCTACATCCTGTGCAATAGCTGCCCACTGCTCCTACTACTAGACTCCTGGTACTAGGATGGGTTAAAAGCAGAGAACACATTTCACTGTGTGCTTTGCACGTGTGGCAATTAAAGAGGGTTTCATCCCTCCCATTTCTATCTATCTACCCTGTGTGTAATATGTCACTAGCTACTTTTAATATACAACATTATATGTCAGCAGACATTTTTCAATCACATTTACTGTTGTCTACAGATACAGGAAGTCATTCCTGCCAACTGCATCACCCTGAACCACAGCTGCTCCTTCTTAATGACATTTCCTCTTCAATAACCCTTCACCTATTTGTATATATTGTACCTTGTGCATCTAAATCTATTCTAAACTCTTTACTTGTTAACTTATAATGTAATTAGTTTACATGTTGAGAGTTATGGGCTGGCCTATCAATTCACACTGACTTGAATTATATATGTTAATGTGTATATTGTGTATTCAATAGAGATACTCTAGGTACATATTTCACTGTTGATAGTACATAACAATATGTTCTGTTTTGGTTATTTGTTTTAATACTGTTTTTATTGTATATTTTTATTTCATTTTTAGTTAATTAGCAAAGCTTGTCTACAGCTGCTGTGCCAACATATATTCCTAAACTGGGATCAATAAAAGTACATCTTATTATCTGTATTTATCTTCCAGTGCCCATCCCTGCTGAGTTAGCTAGTGGTCTAACGTGCTAGTTTAACAGGACTGCTAACTTTAGCAACGTCCCCTTATTGCTACCATTGGGGCGAACACCTAAACTAACACAAAACTAAAGTCACGTCATATTACAAAAAAACATCGGACGCGCAATAAGCCAGAGAGCAAAGAATAAAAACGTACTTGGTCATTCAAAATAGGCCAACAGTTAAAGCTAACAGGCTAGCTAGGTAAAGCTAATGTAGCTCACTAAGTTTGAAATAACCTCAGTAGGCTATTACCTCTTCCACTGTGGCCGCTGTCGCTGAATTCTCTTGTCCAACGTTGAGCTTCAGTGACCCCATCGCCAAAAGCATCGGATTCTAAAATATCCAAAGCACTGAAGTTTTGTTCATTAACAGTTGCATTGTAACAAAACAATCGGTGGCTAACTAAAGCAAAACCAGTACAACTTCGGCCCAATCCCAAACCACTCCCTCGACCCTACCCCTCCGTGACGGAGTGAACTCCTTCTGTAGCAACACTCACAGCTCAAAGAGGATCCCTCCTGTCAGATGGAGGGAGTAAATACAGCAGCAGGCTTTGGGACGGCCTCCCCTCTCTCCGGCAGAAACAGGAAATGCCGTAACTGTATGTAACAACGGTTTCAAATCAGCATCTCTTAGACAAAAAGTTTAAATGAATAACTCAAATAAAACTCCAAACATCTTTCATTGTGTTTCAAAGCTCTTTTAGTTTTAAACCTGATGTTTATAAGCTTCTTAGTTTTTGCAACGGTCTGTAAATATACACACATTTATAATAAAATGCACACATTTACCTTTTTCTAGACTAAACAAAGTATGATCCTAAGTTAAAAACATATGAGGTTATCATGAGGTTGTTAACATCGCAGTTTATCAGTGGATGTTTGCTGGAACTACTTGTTAACAGCTTGTTTCCTGACGGACACACACAGCGTGACTCCGGTCAGGTAGAGACGGGGGCCCTTTCTCATTTCATCAAATCCCCCTCCTCGACTCCTCGACTCGTCGGTGCTCCGGTAGTGACCTGGAAATGAATTTCAGCGCGCCATGTTGAAGGACATCTCATTTCTCTAAATGCACTTCGGTGTC